>NC_091986.1:205369288-205669288 GCF_044704955.1 Pristiophorus japonicus
TGAGGAAGACTTGCTTCCACTCTAAAAGTGAGTTCTCAGGTGACTGTACAGTCCAATACGGGAATTACAGTCTCCATCAGAGGTGGAACAGACAGTGGTTGAAGGAAAGGGTGGGTGGGGCGTCTGTGCATCGATGCAAACCCTTGAACATGGCTTTTTTTGACTTTACAAAGGCCTTTGACACACTGTTAACCACGAGGGACTATGGAGCGTCCTCCGTTTCGGCTGCCCCCAAAAGTTTGTCGCCTGCTCCACGACAACATGCAAGCCGTGATCCTGACCAACGGATCCACCACAGACACAATCCACGTCTGGACCGGGGTCAAGCAGGGCTGCGTCATCGCACCAACCCTCTTCTAGATCTTCCTTGCTGCAATGCTCCATCTCACAGTCAACAAGCTCCCCGCTGGAATGAAACTAAACTACAGAACCAGTGGGAACCTGTTCAACCTTCGTCGTCTCAAGGCCAGACCCAAGACCACCCCTTTCTTCATAACCTTTGTCTGGCATATCATAAACTCCCTCACCCCCTTCCCACATTAAGCAATGATTTAGGCAGAAAGGTCATGGGGCAATTTTCAACTGCCGGCTGCTGGCTGAAATTGATGGGGGGGTGGGGGGTGGTGGATAGGGCACTGCAGCCATCTTAATGATGCCCAAATCCAGCTTGATGCAGTTTTCAGGAGGACCTGTAAACGCAGACCAGGGTCACCTGCTTACCTGAATCAGGCGGGAGGGAGGCTGCTTAAATATGCATGTCGGGGTCCCTCACCGATTGTAGGACCCTGATTATAAATTGCAGGTACACTATACACGTTCTGCCCATTTGTATCTGGCTTTGAGCACCTGTAAAGGGACCTTAAAGAAGGCCGCTCAAAAACAGCACAGAAACCTTTTCAAATTTTTATCTTGATGGCGCTTCTGGCCCCATACAAAAATAAATTTTGACCCGATGAGATCGCCTCTCCTCCCCACCAGCCGGCCAATACACGATGCCCACAACCAGCTCACGGACAGTGTTGGGTCTCCCGGCAATAAACAAAAGAAAAGAAAGGCTTGCATTTATATAGCGCCTTTCATGACCACCGGACATCCCAAAGCACTTTACAGCCAATGCAATAGTTTTGGGGTGCAGTCACTGTTGTAATGTCGGAAACGCGGCAGCCAACGTGCACACAACAAGCAACATGATAAACTGTTGAGGGATAAATATTGGCCCCAGGACACCAGGGATAACTCCCCTGCTCTTCTTTGGAATACTGCCACGGGATCTTTTACGCCCACCTGAGAGGGCAGACGGGGCCTCGGTTTAACGTCTCATCCGAAAGACGGCACCTCTGACAGTGCAGCACTCCCTCAGCACTGCACTGGAGTGTCAGCCGAGATTTTTTATGTATACAAGTCCCTGGAATGGGGCTTGAACCCACAACTTTCTGACTCAGAGGCGGGTGTGCTCCACACTGAGCCACAGTTGACACTGTAGCTAGTTCAACACCCGTTTCGGACGTCGGTCAAATGTGGGTCCTAATAAGCAAATGTGTGTCAGGCTTTATTTCATGTATTTGCAAACACAACGGTGTAAAGCATGTCAAGATAAGTGCATCCTTTTGTCGTCAGGGCAGATCAGGTGCCTTTACGCAGTGAGCCATCAGGGGATCAGGACGGACCTGGGATCAGTGTTTTTAACTCCATAAGCCATCAGGGAATTGGCCCAGATCAGGGATTCGGGCCTTTTATCCACTGAGCCTGCAGAGGGAGACTCACTAAAACCCAAAGGAAATCTCCTGTTGAATTTGTGAGCCTTGCTTTATGGAATGCTTTTGGGTTTGATGAGGTTGTTGATCCAAAGAGATTGGTGATCCAAAGAAATATTTCACCTGCAGGCTGACGGTTGTGAACTGAAGTACCGATGAGCAGGACATATCTCTTCTGATCTCTGCCATGCCTGTGTAACCCAAATTCCCTCTGTGTGCACACGCATGCACATTTTGGCTGCCACTCCAGACCCAAGCACATTAGTTTTAGTATAACAACAACTTTTATTTATATAGCACCTTTAACGTAGTGAAACGTCCCAAAGCACTTCACCGGAGTATTATGAGATGAAACAATTTAACACCGAGCCGTATAAGTAGAAATTGGCGCAGGTGACCAAAAGCTTGGTCAAAGAGGTAGGTTTTAAGGAGCAGCTTAAAGGAGGAAAGAGAGGTAGAGAGGCGGAGAGCTTTAGGCTGGGAGTTCCAGAGCTTGGGGCCCAGGCAACAGAAGGCACGGCCACCAATGGTTGAGCGATTATATTCAGGGATACTCAAGAGATCAGAATTAGAGGAGTGCAGACATCTCGGGGGGTTGTGGGGCTGAAGGAGATTACAGAGATAGGGAGGGGCGAGGCCATGGAGGGATTTGAAAACAAGGATGAGATTTTTGAAATCGAATCGTCGCATAACCAGGAGCCAATGTAGGTCGACGAGCACAGGGGTGATGGGTGAGCGGGACTTGGTGCGAGTTAGGTCACAGGCAGCCGAGCTTTGGATCACCTTTAGTTTACGTCGGATGGAATGTGGGAGGAGTGCGTTGGAATAGTCAAGTCTAGAGATAACAAAGGCATAGATGAGGGCTTCAGCAGCGGATGAGCCGAGGCTGGGGCGGAGTCGGGCGATGTCACTTTACCGACAGCACGTCCTGCTGCCACGCAAATCCCTTCTCACCGACATTTCCCGCACCCACTCACCTCACCCGCCCACCACTACGCCTTGGTCTCTGCCGGCAGACCGCCCACCACCGTTCTCTGCAGTTCCCTCCTCGTGATGGTTGCATTGACATCATGGATTTGAGGAAATTTGACTCACAGGTGGCTGCACCTTACCTCTCACTGAAGCCTCCCACCTAGCTATACTTTCTGCCACATACCCCACGTGAACCACCCGAGTGGTGGAGTAGCCCTTACCACCAAGTCAGACTTTTGTGTCTCCCTACTCCTCTGGCGCCGTCTTATAGCACCTCACCTTATTTCACCCCTCTCGCCTCTCCTTTAAAATCCTCATTGTCAACTGCAACCCCACCCGCCGTGAGTTTCTCATCTAGATATCTTCCCTCAGCCTCACCACTGACCAGCTCCTCACTCTCAAGGATTTCAATCTCATTCTCAGCTCCTACAGTTCTTTCTGCTCTGACTTCACTGCCCACCTCAGCCTCCACATAAACACTCCAACCTAAATGTGTGGCCACCCCTCAATCATGCCATCTTCCGTGGCCTCTTACGTTATTGAAACATATAAGATTCCGAGGGGGCTTGACAGGATAGATGCAGAGAGGATGTTTCCCCTCGTAGGGGAATCTAGAACTAGGGGACGTTGTTTCAACATAAGGGGTTGCCCATTTAAAACGGAGATGAGGAGGAATTTCTTCTCTCAGATGGTCATGAATCTTTGGAATTCTCTACCCCAGAGAGCTGTTGAGGCTGGGTCACTCAATATATTTAAGGTGGAGATAGACAGATTTTTGAATGATAAGGGAGTCAAGGGTTGTGGAGAGCGGGCAGGGAAGTGAGTTGAGGCCAAGATCAGATCAGCCATGATTTTATTGAATGGCGGAGCAGGCTCAAGGGGCCAAATGGCCTACTCCTGCTCCTATTATGTTCTTATCTTCTCTACTCCCATGGTCTCAATCACTGACAAGGCCATCTCCAATAACTTCCTTATATCCCTCACCACCTACACCCCTAGCCCCTTCCAAACCCTTCTGCTTCTGTCCTAGTTAAAAGTTCTCGCACAAATCATTGACAAATGTGCATTCAAACTCCAAATGGTCTAGCCTTTGGCTAGTATTCACTGTGATAATTCTGTAGCTGTCGATTCAACTCCTTCATCGTTCCCCATCTCCCTTTTTGAGACTCTCCAATCATGTTTCCTCCACTGTCACAACAACAAAACAGCCCTAACCAAAGTCACAAATCACATGCTCTGTGACTGTTACTGTGGTGCATTCATTGGAATTCAGAAGATTGAGAGGTGATCTTATCGAAACGTATAAGGTTATGAGGGGGCTTGACAAGGTGGATGCAGAGAGGATGTTTCAACTGATAGGGGAGACTAGAACTAGGGGGCATAATCTTAGAATAAGGGGCCACCCATTTAAAACTGAGATGAGGAGGAATTTCCTCTCTCAGAGAGTTGTAAATCTGTGGAATTCGCTGCCTCGGGGAGCTGTGGAAGCTGGGACATTGAATAAATTTAAGACAGGGATAGACAGTTTCTTAACTGATAAGGGAATAAGGGGTTATGGGGAGTGAGCAGGGAAGTGAACCTGAGTCCATGATCGGATCAGCCATGATCGTATTAAATGGCGGTGCAGGCTCGAGGAGCCATATGGCCTACTCCTGCTCCTATTTCTTATATTTCTTATGTTCTTAAATGGATAAAAGTCGCACTGGCTCAGCAGGGACAGTTTTTCTGAAGTTGGGGTTGAGACACATTGTTGGAGAAGGTAGAAAAAGCTTGACTCTGCATCTAACTATACTATAGAGTGACTTGTAAAATATTCCGCTGACCAGGACTGACATCCCTCATCTCGATGGGCAGAAAAGAAAATCATAAAAAATTTAGAAAATACTGATGATTTGGGTTTGGAATCTGAGGTGGTCATGATTGACTGATCTCACTGGAAACCCGCCCAGAGCTAAGCTTTTCTCAGTATTTTTCAAGGTCAAGATGAGACTGGAAAACATAGATGGTGGCACTGTTGCAGATGAGGGTCAAGGAGTTTCCATTTCTGTATAGTTTTATGTATCTCTGCCTCAACACAGGATACATGGTCATCATCATAGGCAGTCCCTCGAAATCGAGGAAGACTTGCTTCCACTCTAAAGGTGAGTTCTCAGGTGACTGAACAGGTAGGACAGACAGTCGTGGAAAGAAAGTGTGGGTGGGGAGTCTGGTTTGCCACACGCTCTTTCCACTGCCTGCGCTTGTTTTCTGCATGCTCTCAGCGATGAGACTCGAGGTGCTCAGTGCCCTCCCGGATGCTCTTTCTCCACTTAGAACAGTCTTTGGCCAGGGACTCCCAGGTGTCGGTGGGGATGTTGCACTTAATCAAGGAGGCTTTGAGGGTGTCCTTGAAATGTTTCCTCTGCCCACCTGGGACTCGCTTGTCATGTTGGAGTTCCGAGTAGAGCGCTTGCTTTGGGAGTCTTGTGTCTGGGCATGCGGACGATGTGGCCCGCCCAACGAAGCTGGTCGAGTGTGGTCAGTGCTTCATGCTGGGGATGTGGGCCTGGTCGAGAACACTGACATTGGTGCGTCTGACCTCCCATGGGATCTGCAGGATAGTGGGACATTCCACATATGAGGACGACTTAGAAACTCATGAACAGCAAAGTCAAGTTTCTTCCCTGGGGAAAGTCTTCCTCAAAAGCAAGAATCGAGGAACTGCTATAGATGTCAGTGAAATATGGCATTATTCCATAAGAGAGAAACAATCTGTCACACACACCAGTGCGAATAAAAGTCACATTTGACAGCCACTGTGATATAAAACCATAGAGGTTTACAACATAGATGGAGACCATATGGTCCACCTTGTCTTTGCCTGGCTCCTTGTTAGTGCAATCCGAAACAAATCCCACTGCCCTGCTGCCTCCCCACAGCATTGTATCTCCTGCATCTTCAAGTATTGATCCCATTTTCCAGACTGAATTGCTCTAATGATTTTGCGATCATTTTGTTGTGATATTAATTTGCTTTTTTATTTCTGCTAAAGACCATCACAAGCATGCGGGCAGGTTAATACTTCTCACTGTATGTAATCTGCCTTCAAACTCTCTAGAAGTGACTAGCTGCCATCTTGTTAACCCTGTACATTCACGGGGCAACCATTTTTTATTTCAGCAATGAATCCACCCTCCTCGTCCCTCCACCCCATTAAACCAATATTAGACGTTAATCTCGCAGGCTTTTCATATCTCTGAGTGAGACAACCGACTTGGTGTCCTGTCTGTAATGTATGCCCCTGTGAGTATGCTCACTGGGTTGTAGAGCTGTTCTGTGCCATCTGGGGGAGGCGGGGGTCCACAATGGAGTGCTCTCTACGCGGGAGTCCTCCCTTTATTTATTGGGGACTTGACCTGGAGGATGTTGCATGGAGCAGTCCCGTGCAATAAGTTTTTAAGTTGGTTCACGGGCTCCCAGGCCGCCTGCAATTTCTGTGGTCTGGAGAAGTCTGTGTTCCACATCTATGTTCCACATCTATGGGCTGCAGCCCATCTTCCATTATTTGAAGGGGCTGCTCCTCGATTTCTGGTTGCACTTCAGTCCCATGCTCCTGATCTTTGGGCACCCGGTGCAGAGGGGAGTGGGCAGGCCGGAAGGCCTCCTGGTAGGACTGATCCTGGGCCTGGCCAAGGTGGCCACCAACAGGTCCAGGCAGCGGGCGATCGAGGGGGTCATTCAGCCCGACTGCCTGCCTCTCTTCCGCAGTTACATCTGAGCCAGGGTGTCCCTGGAGATGGAGCACGCGGTGTCCATCGGTACGCTCGCGGCCTTCCGCGAGCAGTGGGTGCCGGAGGGACTAGAGTGCATCATCACCCCCGGCAACCAAATTTTAATTTGACTTGTTTAATGGTCCAAAGTTTAATTTGTTAATTTGTCGGTTCTCGTGCCTCTTTAATAAGGGGGCACTTGATTTATAGCTTTACATTAAAATAGTTGTAGAGCTGTTGTTTGCCGTCCGGAGGAGGTGGGGGTCCCCAGTGGAGTGCTCTCTACGCGTGAGTCCTCCCTCTATTTATTGGGGACTTGGCTTGGAGGGTGTTGCACGGAACAGTCCCGTGCAATAAATTTTTAAGTTGGTTCATGGACTCCCAGGCCACCTGCAATTTCTGCGGTCTGGAGGAATGTGCGTTTCACATATATACACAATGTGTGAGGTTGCAGCCCCTCTTCCAGTATTTGAAGGGGCTGCTCCTCTATTTTTGGCTGCACTTCAGTCCAATGCTCCTGATCTTTGGGCACCCTGTGCGGAGGGGAGCGGGTAGGTCCGAGGGCCTCCTCGTAGGACTGCTCCTGGGCACGGCCAAAGTGGCCATTAACAGGTTCCGGCAGCGGGCGGTCGAGGGGGTCGTTCAGCCCGACTGCCTGCCTCTCTTCCACAGTTACATTTGCGCCAGGGTGTCCCTGGAGATGGAGCACGTGGTGTCCACTGGTATGCTCGCGGCCTTCCGCGAGAGATGGGCGCCGGAGGGACTGGAGTGCATCATTACACCGGCAACCACACTTTTATTTGATTTAAGTTTCCTTTCAAGTTTTATTTGGAAATTTGTGGTTTCTAGTGCCCTTGCCAAAAGGGGGCACTTGATTGAAAGTTATGCTCAAAATAGTTGCACAGCGATTTCATTGTGAGTGGCTTAGCCAGTCACATGATGTTCACAAGATTCAATAAAACCCCAGTCAGTTGGGTCTAGGTTATTCACGATGAGGCATGCAGCTGTGAGCCTAGTGGATGAACTGGTAATGTATAGTGTGATTGTTAAACTTTTGTTAATAAACCAACTACTTCTTAACAGAAATTTGTTGCTATGAATTCTTAAGCAAAGACCACATAAGTAAATACATTACACTGTCCAAAGGTGGGGGGAGAGGGAGGGGAGGGGGGTTCGTTGTCTCATTGACCTCCTAATAGCAGGTTCACAGCAGCTCTGACAAAACAACAACCACACCAAGTCAATTTTTATCGATTCTTCTTCAATTGTTTAAAAAGATGAACAACTAAAGCCAGTTTATGATAACGTGAAAAAGTTGTGCATCCTCCCCTTTCAGCAACCCGTTGTGACAGAGCCTCCAGCTCTCAGCACTCCCTCAAAAAATCTCTTCTCCCCTCCACCCATTTCTCCACCACCTTCTCCACCTTGAAAATGTCCTTGGTCCGGTCTTTAATCAAGCCTTTGATCACCTTTCCTAAATGCTCCCTTCCTGGCTCAGCGTAAATTGTCTTCCTACCTGGTTGTGATGCACTATTCTTTACATTATAGCGGCTGTATAAATGTAAGTGGTTGTGGCATTCCAAGGGAAGCTACTTGGACAGCTGAATGTGGCCCATGAGTAGGCCGACAGGTGGCCATCAAACTGTATTTTTTTTTTATCCGTTCAGGTTAAGCGACCAGCGTTTATTGCCCATCCCCAATGACCGTTGCGAAAGTGTTTTTGAGCCGCCACCTTGAACCGCTCCAGTCCGTGTGGTGAAGGTGATCCCACTGTGCTGTTAGGGAGGGACCTGCAGGATTTTGATCCAGCCACGATGAAGGAACAGCGATATACGTCCAAATCATATGGTGTGCGATTTGAAGGGGAACTTGGAGGTGGCGGTGTTCCCATCATCATCATAGGCAATCCCTCGGAATCGAGGAAGACTTGCTTCCACTCTTGAAGTGAGTTCTTTGGTGGCTGAACAGTCCAATACGAGAGCCGCAGACTCTGTCACAGGTGGGACAGATAGTTGTTGAGGGTAAGGGTGGTGGGACTGGTTTGCCGCACGCTCTTTCCGCTGCCTGCGCTTGATTTCTGCATGCTCTCGGCGTTGAGACTCGAGGTGCTCAGCCCCCTCCCAGATGCACTTCCTCCACTTCGGGCGGTCTTGGGTTAGGTACTCCCAAGTGTCGGTGGGGATGTCGCATGTTATCAGGGAGGTTTTGAGGGTGACCCTGTAACGTTTCCGCTGCCCACCTTTCGCTCGTTTGCCTTGTAGGAGCTCCGACTCGAGCACTTGCTTTGTGAGTCTTGTGGTGTTTCCATGTGCCTGCTGCCCTTGTCCTTCTAGGTGTTAGAGGTCGCAGGTTTGGGAGGTGCTGCCTGAAGAAGCCTTGGCGAGTTGCTGCAGTGCATCTTGTAGATGGTACACATTGTAGCCACGGTATATGACTGTAATTATAGAAGTGTGTACACTACAACTTTGCATAGAAACATAGAAAATAGGTACAGGAGTAGGTCATCCGGCCCTTCGAGCCTGTACCAGCATTCAATATGATCATGGCTGATCATACCCCATTCCTGCTTTCTCTCCATACCCCTTGATCCCTTTAGCCGTAAGGGCCATATCTAACTCCCTTTTGAATATATCTAATGAACTGGCATCAACAACTTTCTGTAGTAGAGAATTCCACAGGTTCAGCACTCTCTGGGTGAAGAAGTTTCTCCTCATCTCGGTCCTAAATGCTTATCCTTATCCTTAGACTGTGACCCCTGGTTCTGGACTTCTCCAACATCGGGAACATTCATCCTGCATCTAACCTGTCCAATCCCGTCAGAATTTTATATGTTTCTATGAGATCTCCTCTCATTCTTCTAAATTCCAGTGAATATAAGCCGAATCGTTCCAGTCTTTCTTCATATGTCAGTCCTGCCATCCTGGGAATCAGTCTGGTGAATCTTCGCTGCACTCCCTCAATAGCAAGAATGTCCTTCCTCAGATTAGGAGACCAAAACTGTACACAAATTTCAAGGTGTGGCCTCACCAAGGCCCTATACAACTGCAGTAAGACCTCCCTGCTCATATGCTCAAATCCTCTCGTTATGAAGGCCAACATGCTATTTGCCTTCTTCACCTCCTGCTATACCTGCATGCCAATTTTCAATTACTGATGTACCATGACAGCCAGGTCTCGTTGCACACCCCCTTTTCCTAATCTGTCACCATTCAGATAATATTCTGCTTTCCTGTTTTTCCCACCAAAGTGGATAACCTCACATTTATCTACATTATACTGCATCTGCCATGCATTTGTCCACTCACCTAACCTGTCCAAGTCACCCTGCAGCCTCTTAGTATCCTCTTCACAGCTCACACTGCCACCCAGCTTAGTGTCATCTGCAAACTTGGAGCTATTACATTCAATTCCTTTGTCTAAATCATTAATGTATATTGTAAATAGCTGGGGTCCCAGCACTGTACCTTGCGGTATCCCACTAGTCACTGCCTGCCGTTCTGAAAAGGACCCGTTTATTCCTACTCTTTGCTTCCTGTCTGCCAACCAGTTCTCTATCCACATCAATACATTACCCCCAATACCATGTGCTTTAATTTTGCACACTAATCTCTTGAGTGGGACCTTGTCAAAAGCCTTTTGAAAGTCCAAATACACCACATCCACTGGTTCTCCCTTGTCCACTCTGCTAGTTATATCCTCAAAAAATTCCAGAAGATTCGTCAAGCATGATTTCCTTTTCATAAATCCATGCTGACTTGGACCGATCCTGTCACTGCTTTCCAAATGCGCTGCTATTACATCCTTAATGATTGATTCCAACATTTTCCCACTACCGATGCCAGGCTAACCAGTCTATAATTCCCTGTTTTCTCTTTCCCTCCTTTTTTAAAAAGTGGGGTTACATTAGCTACCCTCCAATCCATAGGAACTGATCCATAGTCTATAGAATGTTGGAAAATGACCACCAATGCATCTACTAATTCCAAGGCCACTTCCTTAAGTACTCAGGGATGCAGACTATCAAGCCCTGGGGATTTATCGGCCTACAACCCCATCAATTTCCCTTACATAATTTCCTGACTAATAAGGATTTCCTTTAGTTTCTCCTTCTCGCTGCACCCTCAGTCCGCTAGTATTTCCGGAAGGATTATTTGCACACCAATACTAAAGTAGCAGCACAAATTCGGAGTCATGGCACGAACTGACTGGAGAGAAATGAAGTGAGATTCCCCAGGGGAGGAGTCTTACACAACTACAGTTTGACACAACAATTTACATTTATATGGCGCCTTTAACATAATAAAACATCCCAAACTCCTCACAGAAGCATAATCAGACAGAAAAAGAGAGATATTCAGAGGGTTCACCAAACGCTTGTTCAAAAAGATGGGTTTTAAGGTGGTATTAAAGGAAGAGAGATGGTTGGAGGTGTTTACGGAGGGAATTCCAGAATGTGGGGCCTAGACAGCCGAAGATACAGCTGCCATGATGGGGTGAAGGGAGGGGGAGATTCACAAAAGGCCAGTCAGCGGAACAGAGAGTTCGGGGTAGGTTGTAGTGCTGGAGGAAGCTACTTTGATAGGGAGGGACGAGGCCACAAAGGGATTTAAACATCACAATGAGAATTTTAAATTTGTTGAAGGACTGGGGCCAATGTAGGTCAACAAGAACAGGGCCTACAACTGTACAGGGCGTTGGTGAGACCACACCTGGAGTACTACGTACAGTTTTGGTCTCCTTATTTAAGGAGGGATTACTTGCATTGGAGACAGTTCAGAGAAGGTTCACGAGGTTGATTCCTGGGATGAAGGGGTTGTCTTATGAAGAAAGGTTGAGCAGGTTGGGCCTGTGCTCATTGAAGTTTAGCAGAATGAGAGGTGATCTTATTGAAACGTATAAGATTCTGAGGGGGCTCGACAAGGTGGATGCTGAGAGGATGTTTCCCGTGTGACAGCAGTTTACAAGGAAAGAGGGTTGATTTTTTTTAAGGAAGGTGGTGATTATGATGATTTTGAAAATAAATTGGAAAGTACTCTCAGGTGGGCATAAAAGATCCCATGGCACTATTTCGAAGAAGAGCAGGGGAGTTATCCCCGGTTTCCTGGCCAATATCCATCCCCCAATCAACATAACAAAAACATGATCTGGTCATTAACACATTGCCGTTTGTGGGAGCTTGCTTGTGCGCAAATTGGCCGCCGTATTTCCCACATTACAACAGTGACTACACTCCAAAAAGTACTTCCTTGGCTGTAAAGCGCTTTCAGATGTCTGGTGGTCGTGAAAGGCGCTATATAAATCGAAGCCTTTCTTTCTTTCTTACTTGAGGAAAGGGAACTAGGCCAGCTAGCACGGGGGGCTGGAAGGGAAGTTGGTTGGTCCGCAGTTTAGTGGATCAGGGGAGCAGGAGGTTGATGTCACGGACAAATTTTCCTGCCTTTCCTGCATCCCATCCATATACCGGTTATTTTAATATTAGGACAGAGCCGACTGAGCAGGACCTGGAAGCTCCCTGCAAACTATTTTTAAAAATTGTGAACTTCATTTTTAAAGTTGATGATACACCAGGTGTGAAGCAGAAGGTGTGTGAAACTACCTCAGAGGTGCTGTCACACCACTTCACTCAATTTCATTTGGGCAACTTGCATAGAATTCTAGTTTGCTTTCTACATCTCTCCGAGGTCCTAGCCCCTCCTTCTCTCTGTAACCTGCTCCAGCCCTACAGCCCTCCGAGATCTCTGACCTCCTCCAATTCTGGCCTCTAACGCATCCCCGGTTTTCATCGCTTCACCATTGATGGCCGCGCCTTCAGCTGCCCAGACCCGAGGCTCTTGAATTCCCTCCCTAAACCTCTCGGCCTCTCTACCTCTCTTTCCTCCTTTAAGACGCTCCTTATAACCTACCTCTTTGAACAAGCTTTTTAATCATCTATCCTGACATCTCATTATGTGGCTCGGTGTAAAATTTGAGTTAATAATGCAATTGTGAAGCACCTTGGGACGTTTTGCTATATTAAAGGCGCTATATAAATGCAAGTTGTTGATTTGAACTGAAGCTGAAATCACATAAAATAACTGGTCCATAACAAATGGAATGAAATAAGTCAGATGAAGGTGTATGACATCTTTTACGCACTTTGTGAGAATATTACTTAAAGCTTTAAATTTATCTATGTTCAGATTTTAAAGTGGATTTTAAATTTTAATCGCTTAGTCTAATCCTTTGCTTTAGCGGTTATAAAATCATGTTTTTTAATGAAACATGTGCATCAAAGACTAGCACGACAGACCAGCGAACACAGGTCTTCTTGCAGGCCCCCTGTGACCAGCTTTCCATTCCAACATTACCAGTATTTTACGCACCTTCCCTGTCAAATATATACGGCTCATGTCACAGGGAGACCACTGGAAAGGAAAATGAGGGAGAAACTAGAAAAGCGCTCAAACAATTGATTGTGAGCAGCATTTCTATAATGTTCAACGGTCGCCCCATGGACTGCACGGTTCAAGAAGATGGTTCATTAATATCTGCCCAAGGGCAACTAGGAATGGACAATAAATGCTTGCCTTGCCAGTGATGCCCACATCCTGAAAATAAATGTTTTTTAAATGTTAACACTTAACACTTAAGTGTTAGCCGTGGCTCAGTGGGCAGCACCCTCACCTCTGAGTCAGAAGGTTGCGGGTTCAAATCCCAGTCGAGAGACTACAGTGCAAAATCCAGGCTAACACTCCAGTGCAGTGCTGTGGTAGTGCTGCACTGTCAGAGGTGCTGTCCTTTGGATGACACATTAAACCGAGACCCTGTCTGCCCTCTCAGGTGGACGTAAACGATCCCATGACACTGTTTCAAAAAGGAGCAGGGGAGTTCTCCCCAGTGTGCTGGCCAATATTTATCCCTCAACCAATATGAATCAAACAGATTATCATATTCCTGTTTGGTAGAACTGTGCACAACTTGGCTGTTGTGCTTCCTACATTATAAAAGTGACTAGACTTCTAAAGTTTTTCATTGGCTGTAAAGCACTTTGCGACATCCTGAAGTTCTGAAATGTGTTATATAAATGCAAGTCTTCTTTCTTTGCCTTGTAAGAAGTTCTGTCCCTTAAGAATGCCCAGAAAATTCCAGAAATGGCCGAGCTCTGGCACCCCCTGGGTCTCCTGACGGTTTCCGGTGGGTCCCGCCAGACTCCGATTAGAGTTACGGCAGAATTCTGGTGGAAAGTCCACGGATTTTCAGAGCCAGAAGTTTTTCTGTGGCATTGTGTGTAACTCCATGTGTGATCTGCTCTGGGAGTCTCGTGTCTGGTCTGCAGACAATGTGGCCTGCCCAGCAGAGCTGACCAAGTGTGGTCAGTGCTTCAATGCTGGGGATGTTGGCCTGGTCGAGGACGTGAACATAGTTCGCATTACCAGACACGAGACTCCCAAAGCAAGCGCTCTACTCGGAACTCCTTCGCGGCAAGCGAGCCCCAGGTGGGCAGCGGGAACGTTACAAGGACACCCTCAAAGCCTCCATGATAAAGTACAACATCCCCACTGACACCTGGGAGTCCCTGGCCAAAGACCGCCCCCAGTGGAGGAAGTGCATCCGGGAGGGTGCTGAGCACCTCGAGTCTCGTCGCCGAGAGCATGCAGAAATCAAGCGCAGGCAGCGGAAAGAGCATGTGGCAAACCTGTCCCACCCACCCTTTCCCTCAACGACTGTCTGTCCCACCTGTGACAGAGACTGTAATTCCCATATTGAACTGTACAGCCACCTAGGGACTCATGTTAAGAGTGGAAGCAAATCTCCCTTGATTCCGAGGGACTGCCTATGATGTGATCTGAATTACAAGGAGTGGAATCGTTCTAAAATGTGATCCCTGTCTGCCTGGTGTTGGCTGCTCTCAGCGGTGAGTATCTGAAGTTAGTCTGTTTGACACTCGCTGCGCTCAGACATGAAGAACAGCTCCTTTGCCCAGAAGTGCCTGTGGAGCAGTTACGCTGTGTGAGTCATCACTTTCAGACAAGAAGGGGAGAACAGGAAGGAAAAGCCTGAACTAACGAATCGTAACTGTCATTCGGATTAAAAAACCTCCCAATTCTGTGAAGATACAGCACACATTTACAATGTAAACTTGTCTCTCCTACGCCCTGCCTCTTGTAAATATTTGCTTTGGTTTATTTCTTTCTAAGCTTTGCCTGTATATTTTCTGTAACAATCCAAATCTGCAATTTTGTAAACACCCTGAGAAGTGCAGATGAACAAAGGGACCTTGGAGTGCTTGTCTACAGATCCCTGAAAGTAGCAGGCCAGGTGGATAAGGTGTTTAAGAAGGCATACGGAGTTGCTTGCCTTTATTGGCCGAGGCATGGAATACAAAGGACCTGAACTTGGTGAAGGCCCCCGCCCGTCCAAGTACCGCCAAAAGGACCGCCAATGGCCGCCGAGGTGCCTGACGGAACATTGGGCGGGGTTCTCATCACAAAGGTCTTTCAAAGGGCGGCGGGCAGCAAATGAGGGACTTACGTCACCAAGGCGCTTGCCACCCAAGTGCCGCCGAGGATGGGCCCACGGAGGGTCGAAGGGCTGAAAAGAAAAAGCATGAAAAAAAACATCGGAAGAACTTCAGGGGACCCCATACAGGTAAGTCCCTGCAAAGAAAACATTTAAAAAAGGTTTACTCACCGTTTTTCACAGCTCTTCACACCTACCATCGGGGACAGACCAGTCTCCTCGCAGCGGTCCACCCCCCGTTCTGAAACCGACTCCCGCCCGCACCAATCTGGTGTCTCGGAGGGTGGGAGTCAGCGGGCGGTTCTGGGCAGCTCTCCCCTCCCGCCCACTCCAGACCAGATCAAAACTGGCACTGGGCGGAAACCGAGGAGGAATTTCGGTGGCAGTGGTGGGCGGTGAGTGCATCAAGTTCGGGCCCAAGAGCGGGAGGTTATGTTTAAATTGTATAATACTCTGGAGGAAGGACGTGATTGCACTAGAGAGGGTGCAGAGGAGATTTACTAGCATGCTGCCTGGAATGGAGAATCTTAGCTATGAGGACAGATTGGATAGGCTGGGTTTGTTCTCATTAGAACAGAAAAGGCTGAGAGGAGACCTCACTGAGGTGTATAGAAACATAGAAACATAGAAAATAGATGCAGGAGTAGGCCATCCGGCCCTTCGAGCCTGCACCGCCATTCAATAAGATCATGGCTGATCATTCACTCAGTACCCCTTTCCTCCTTTCTCTCCATACCCCTTGATCCCTTAGCCGAAAGGGCCATATCTAACTCCCTCTTGAATATATCCAATAAACTGGCATCAACAACTCTCTGCAGCAGGGATTCCATAGGTTAACAACTCTCTGAGTGAAGAAGTTTCTCCTCATCTCAGTCCTAAATGGCCCACCCCTTATCCTAAGACTATGACCCCTGGTTTTGGACTTCTCCAACATCGGGAACATTCTTTCCGCATCAAACCTGTCCAGTAGAATCTTATACGTTTCTATGAGATCCCCTCTCATCCTTCTAAACTCCAGTGAATAAAGGCCCAGTTGATCCAGTCTCTCCTCATATGACAGTCCAGCTATCCCTGGAATCAGTCTGGTGAACCTTCGCTGCATTCTCTCAATAGCAAGAACATCCTTCCTCAGATTAGGAGACCAAAACTGAACACAATATTCCAGGTGAGGCCTCACTAAGGCCCTGTACAACTGCAGTAAGACTCCCTGCTCCTATACTCAAATCACCTAGCTATGAAGGCCAACATACCCATTTGCCTTTTTCATCACCTGCTATACCTGCATGCCCACTTTCAGTGACTGATGAATCATGACACCCAGGTCTTGTTGCACCTCCCCTTTTCCTAATCTGCCGTCATTCAGATAATATTCTGCCTTCGTGTTTTTGCCCCCAAAATGGATAACCTCACATTTATCCACATTATACTGCATCTGCCATGCATTTGCTCACTCACCTAACCTGTCCAAGTCACCCTGCAGCATCTTAGCATCCTCCTCACAGCTCACACCAGCACCCAGTTTAGTGTCATCTGCAAACTTAGAGATATTACACTCAATTCCTTCACTTAAATCGTTAATGTATATTGTGAAGAGCTGGGGTCCCAGCACTGAGCCCTGTGGCACTCCACTAGTCACTGCCTGCCATTCTGAAAAGGACCCGTTTATCCCGACTCTCTGCTTCCTGTCTGCCAACCAGTTCTCAATCCACGCCAGTACATTACCCCCAATACCATGCGCGTTGATTTTTTTTAAAAGTCTTTTGAAAGTCCAAATACACCACATCCACTGGTTTTCCCTTGTCCACTCTGCTAGTTACATCCTCAAAAAATTGCAGAAGATTCGTCAAGCATGATTTCCCTTTCATAAATCCATGCTGACTTGGACCGATCCTGTCACTGCTTTCCAAATGCGCTGCTATTTCATCCTTAATGATTGATTCCAACATTTTCCCCACCACTGATGTCAGGCTAACCGGTCTATAATTACCCGTTTTTTTCTCTCCCTCCTTTTTTAAAAAGTGGTGTTACATTAGCTACCCTCCAGTCCATAGGAACTAATCCAGAGTCGATAGACTGTTGGAAAATGATCACCAATGCATCCACTATTTCTAGGCCCACTTCCTTAAGTACTCTGGGATGCAGATTATCAGGCCCCGGGGATTTATCGGCCTTCAATCCCATCAATTTCCCTAACACAATTTCCCGCTTAATAAGGATATCCTTCAGTTCCTCCTTGTCACTAGACCCACTGTCCCCTAGTACATTCGGAAGGTTATTTGTGTCTTCCTTCGTGAAGACAGAACCAAAGTATTGGTTCAATTGGTTTGCCATTTCTTTGTTCCCCATTATAAATTCACCTGAATCCGACTGCAAGGGACCTACGTTTGTCTTCACTAATCTTTTTCACTTCACATATTTATAGAAGCTTTTGCAGTCAGTTTTTATGTTCCCTGCAAGCTTCCTCTCATACTCTATTTTCCTCCTCTTAATTAAACCCTGGGTACTCCACTGTTGAATTCTAAATTTCTCCCAGTCCTCAGTTTTGTTGCTTTTTCTAGCCAATTTATATGCCTCTTCCTTGGCTTTAACACTATCCTTAATTTCCCTTGTTAGCCATGGTTGAGCCACCTTCCCCGTTTTATTTTTACTCCAAACAGGAATGTACAATTGTTGAAGTTCATCCATGTGATCTTTAAATGTTTTGCCATTGCTTATCCACCGTCAACCCTTTAAATATCCTTTGCCAGTCTATTCTAGCCAATTCACGCCTCATACCGTCAAAGTTATCTTTCCTTAAGTTCAGGGCCCTAGTTTCCGAATTAACTGTGTCACTCTCCATCTTAATAAAGAATTCTACCATATTATGGTCACTCTTCCCCAAGGGGCCTCGCACAACAAGATTGCTAATTAGTCCCTTCTCATTACACATCACCTAGTCTAGGATGGCCAGCTCTCTAGTTGGTTCCTCGACATATTGGTCTAGAAAACCATCCCTAATACACTCCAGGAAATCCTCCTCAACCACATTGCTACAAGTTTGGTTAGCCCAACCAATATGTAGATTAAAGTCACCCATGATAACTGCTGTATCTTTATTGCACATATCCCTAATTTCTTATTTGATGCTGTCCCCAACCTCACTACTACTGTTTGGTGGGCTGTACACAACTCCCACCAGCGTTTTCTGCCCTTTGGAATTCCGTAGCTCCACCCATACTGATTCCACATCATCCAGGCTAATGTCCCTCCTTACTATTGCATTAATTTCCTCTTTAACCAGCAACGCCACCCACCTCCTTTTCCTCTCTGCCTATCCTTCCTAAATGTTGAATACCCCTGGATGTTGAGTTCCCAGCCTTGGTCACCCTGGAGCCATGTCTCCGTGATGCCAATTACATCATATCCATTAACTGCTCTCTGCGCAGTTAATTCGTCCACCTTATTCCGAATACTCCTCGCATTGAGGCACAGAGCCTTCAGGCTTGTCTTTTTAACGCACTTTGTCCCTTTAAAATGTTTCTGTAATGTGGCCCTTTTTGTTTTTTGCCTTGGGTTTCTCTGCCCTCCACTTTTACTATTCTCCTTTCTATCTTTTGCTTCTGCTTCCATTTTATTTCCCTCTGTCTCTCTGCATAGGTTCCCATCCCCCTGCCATATTAGTTTAACTCCTCCCCAACAGCACTAGCAAACACTCACCCTTGGACATTGGTTCCGGTCCTGCCCAGGTGCAGACCGTCCGGTTTGTACTGGTCCCACCTCCCCCAGAACCGGTTCCAATGTCCCAGGAATTTGAATCCCTCCCTCTGCACCACTCCTCAAGCCACGTATTCATCTGAGCTATCCTGCGATTCCTACTCTGACTAGCACATGGCACTGGTCACAATCCTGAGATTACTAATTTTGAGGTCCTACTTTTTAATTTAGCTCCTAGCTCCCTAAATTCGTCTCGTAGGACCTCATCCCATTTTTTACCTATATCGTTGGTACCTATATGCACCACGACAACTGGCTGTTCACCCTCCCTTTTCACAATGTCCTGCACCCGCTGCGAGACAGCCTTGACCCTTGCACCAGGGAGGCAACGTACCATCTTGTAGTCTCGGTTGCGGCCGCAGAAACGTCTATCTATTCTCCTTACAATCGAATCCCCTATCACTATAGCTCTCCCACTCTTTTTCCTGCCCTCCTGTGCAGCAGAGCCACCCACGGTGCCATGAACTTGGCTGTAGCTGCTCTCCCCTGATGAGTCATCCCCCTCAACAGTACCCAAAGCGGTGTATCTGTTTTGCAGGAAGATGACCGCAGGGGACCTCTGCACTACCTTCCTTTCACTACTCTTCCTGCTGGTCACCCATTTACTATCTGGCTGTGCACCTTTTTCCTGCGGTAAGACCAACTCGCTAAACGTGCTATTCACGTCATTCTCAGCATCGTGCATGCTCCAGAGTGAATCCACCTGCAGCTCCAGTTCCGCAATGCGGTCTGTCAGGAGCTGGAGGCAGATACACTTCCCGCACACGTAGTCATCAGGGACACCGGAAGCATCCCTGACTTTCCACATAGTACAGGAGGAGCATAACACGTGTCTGAGCTCTCCTACCATGACTTAACCCTTAGATTAACTTAAATTGGCAACAACAATGTTAAAGGTTACTTACTGATATAGAAAAGAAAAAGAAAAACTACTTACCAATCACCAGCCAATCACTTACCCCCTTGGCTGTGACGTCACCTTTCAATTTCTTTCTACTTCTTTTTTGCCTTCTCTCCCTGCTGCAGCTGCACCGGCTGGTCTTTATAGTCCTCTCCTCCGATCTCCCGAGCCTCCTCCTCGACGCACCTCGCTCCCCGACTGACTGCTGGGCCTTTATAGGCCTCTCCTCCGACCTCCCGAGCCTCCTCCTCGATGCACATATTGAGGGGCCTGGATATAGTGGATAGCAAGGGCCTATTTCCCTTTCTGGAGGAGTCAATTACGAGGGGGCATAGTTTTAAAGTGGCTGGTGGAAGGTTTAGAGGTGATTTGAGGGGGGCTTCTTCACGCAGAGGGTTGTGGGGATCTGGAACTCACTTTTTGGAAGGGTGATAGAGGCAGAAACCCTCACCACATTTAAAAGGTAATATGGCCATACTATACAGTATAAATGCACAAGAGGCTCATACTTGAGAGAAGGTCACTCTGTGGCCAGTAACCTTTATTCCAGCACTGAAGTGATGAAGCTGGGTGGAGCTTCCCCTTTTATACCTGAAAGTCCGGTTAGGAGTGTCTCCCACAAGTTCACCACCTAGAGGTCAATGTTCTCACAGTGTACAACTTAGGTCAGTTTATATATGGGTTACAATGACAGTTAAATACATGACAAAAGGTGCTTGGATGGGCACTTGATGTGCCGTAACCTGCAGAGTTACAGACCAGGAGCTGGAAAGTGGGATTAAACTGGACAGCCTCTTGTTGGCTGGCGCAGGTACAATGGTAAGTACTTCAGGCAATCTAATATGGCCAGAGTGATCTCCTGGACTAGTTTTCGATCGCCTGGATGAGTCGAAGAGGAATTTTCCCAGATTTTTTTCCTCCATTGGCCTGGGTTTTTGTCTGGTTTTTTGCCTCTCCCAGGAGATCACATGGCTCCGGTTGGGGTAGAGTGTAAAGTGATGCGTAGATGGTTGGGCTGGGTGCTCTTTATCTTTCTGCCATTGTTCATTGATCATAGGTTTATAAGTAATCTTCAGGGCTGCTGACCGAGGGCCGTATGGCTCTTTGTCGGTCGGCACGGACACCATGGGCCAAAACGGCCTCCTTCTGCGCTGTGGATTTCTATATTTCTATGCTAAGATAGTTAATTTCTCTATGAGCCAAAGGCAGACTTGTGCCTTTATTTTTCAATTTTTTTTGTCTTAATTTTGACTTGAGCTCATAATCTAGGCTGACACTCCAGTGCAGTGCTGAGGGAGTGCTGCATTTTTGAGGTGGCGTCTTTCAGATGAGTTGTTAAAATTATCTCTCAGGTGGACGTTAAAGATCCCATGACACTATTTCAAGAAGAGCAGGGGAGTTATCCCCGGTGTTGTGGCACAATGTTTATCCCCCGATCAACATCACTGAGCAAAAAACAGATTAACTGGTCATCATCACATTGCTGTTGGTGGGAGCTTGCTGTGCACATGTCGGCTGCCACGTTTTCTAAACCAAAGTCCCGTCTTCCCCCGCAGGTGTGCGTAAAAAATCCCTTGGCACCGTTCAAAGAAGAGCAACGAAATGTTCCCAGTGTCCTGGCCAATATTTATCCCTCATAAACTTCATTGAAAGAAAACTGATGATTTGGTGATTTCTCATATTGCAGTTTGTGGGAGCTTGCTGTGCGTAAATTGCCCGCCGTGTTTCCCTACATAACAACAGAGACTACGCTTCAAAAGTACTTCAAAGTGCTTTGGGACGTCCTAAATGCCAAGTCTTTTCTTGGATGAGGGGGATGACTGATGAGGAAAGGTTGAGGAGGTTGGGCCTCCTCAGAAGAATGAGAGGTGATCTTATCGAAACATATAAGATTACGAGGGGGCTTGACAAGGTGGATGCAGAGAGGATGTTTCCACTGACGGGGGAGACTAGAACTAGAGGGCACGATCTTAGAATAAGGGCCGCCCATTTAAAACAGAGATGAGGAGAAATTTTTTCTCTCGGAGGGTTGTAAATCTGTGGAATTCATTGCCTCAGAGAGCTGTGGAAGCCGGGACATTAAATAAATTTAAGACAGAAATAGACAGTTTCTTAACTGATAAGTTGGATAAGGGGTTATGGGGAGTGGGCGGAGTAGTGGAGCTGAGTCCATGATCAGATCAAAATGGCGGAGCAGGCCCGAGGGGCCGTATGGCCTACTCCTGTTCCTATTTCTTATGTTCTTATGTTCTTATGAAAGAATGTTGCTGCAACATTCCTTTCCTGAGGACGTTTACTGTTTGGTTTCAATGCATAGCGCGTTAATTTTTCATAGAACTATCAAACATCCATTTCTTGCCAGTATTTGGCATTGTGTGATATTCCCAATTCATTCCGCCGCCAATTGTGAGACGAAGAGAAGGGACGGCCCACAATAGGCCAGTCAGAGTCACAGTTAGTTTTGGGAGATGGAGCTTGTAATGTATTTGCTTCATGGGTTCCTCGCTTAATAATTCATAGCAACACATTGCTATTAAGAACTACAGGTGCAACGTTCCAAATCCGGAACCCAGAAAACCGGGATTGTCCGAAATCCAGACCGTTTGCGCATAGCTGATGGGGTCATCCGGAATCCAGAATTATTGTCTGAAAACCGGACATTTTTGAGGCAAAACCCAAAATCTGGCATGGATTCGGTCGAGGATTCTGGATTTCAGACAAGAAAATCAAGTCTGAAATCTGGAATGCTTAACTAATTCCATGCCAGATTTTGAGCTTTGCCAGATTTCTGACTGCGCCACTCAAAACCCGGCACGGAATCGGTCGAGGTTCCGAATTTCAGACTATTGATTTTCTTGTCTGAAATCCGGAAAAACCCTAAAACCGGAACAGATTTGGTCCCGAGGATTCTGGATATCGGACGTCGTGCCTGTAGTTGGTTTCTTAGCAAAGGCTTAACAGTCACATTACACATTACCAGTTCATCCACCAGGCTCAGAACCACCTGCCTCGTCGTGGATCCCCTGAAGCCAACTGGCCGGGGTTTTATTGAGTCTTGTGAACATCACGTGACCGGCTTAGCCACTCACAACTCAACAGCTCGACAACTATTTTGTTGTAAACACTAATCAAGTGCTCCCTGATTAAAGCGGGGGCCACACTCCAAAAACTTTTCAATACCCCCTTGTTTTTTTTTTGAGGGCACTAAAAACACAAATTATACAAGTGCCCCCTGGCTAAAAGGGACTAAAACCGACAAACTTAGACAAATTAAACTTTAGACATTAAGGATCAAATTAAAATTTGGTTGCCGGGGGGTGATGATGCACTCCAGTCCCTCCGGTGCCCACCTCTCGCAGAAGGCCGCGAGCGTACCGGTGGACACCGCGTGCTCCATCTCCAGGGATACCCTGGCCCGATGTAACCGCGCAAGAGAGGCGGGCAGTCAGGCTGAATGACCCCCTCGACCGCCCGCTGCCTGGACTGGCTGATGGCCCCCTTGGCCGTGCCCAGGAGCAGTCCTATGAGGAGGCCCTTGGACCTACCTGCTCCCCTCCGCCCAAAGATCACGAGTGAAGTGTAACCAGAATTTGAGGAGCAGCCCCTTCAGATCAGCAGCTCTACAACTCTTTTAGTGGAAGTCAAAATAAACAATTAAATCAAGTGCCCCCTGATTAAAAAAGACGGGGGGGGGACACTCCAAACACTTTTCAAGTGCCCTTTTTTGCTTTTCTGTTTTTGTTTTTTTTTGTTTTTTGGGGGTTTTTTTAGGCACTAAAACCACAAATTATACAAGTGCCCCCTGGCTAAAAGGGGAGGGGGACACTAAAACCGGACACAATAAACCAATTAAACTTTAAAACATATATCAAATTAAAATTTGGTTGCCGGGGGTGATGATGCACTCCAGTCCCTCCGGCGCCCACCTCTCGCGGAAGGCCGCGAGCGTACCGGTGGACACCGCGTGCTCCATCTCCAGGGGCACCCTTGCCCGGAAGTACGCACAGAAGAGAGGCAGGCAGTCGGGCTGAACGACCCCCTCGACCGCCCGCTGCATGGACCGGCTGATGGCCCCTTTGGCCGTGCCCAGGAGCAGTCCTACGAGGAGGCCCTCGGACCTACCCGCTCCCCTCCGCACAGGGTGCCCAAAGATCAGGAGTGTGGGACTGAAGTGCAGCCATAATTTCAGGAGCAGCCCCTTCAGATTAGCAGCTCTACAAACCTGTGAGCATACTCACAAGTGCGTACATTACAGAGCAAGGTTGTAAAGTTAAAGAAAGCTACAGAGGTGGAGGAGGGAAAGGCCATGCAAGGATTTCAGCACGAGGATGAGAATTTTAAATTTCAAGGCGTTGGGGGAACCAGGTCAGTGAACACACTTGTGCTGGGTGAGCGGGACTGGCTGCAGGATAAGATGCTGGCAGCAGACTGGGAATTTAAGCTTGGGGACCCTCTGGTCTGTGCAGCTTTGCTACAAGTTACCTTTACCAACTAAGTCACTGGGGAAACCTGTCAGCATTAACCTTAGAGAGCAATTTTCACTATTGGTAATCCTTTGTAAAGGAAACACCAGGTACAATGAAGGATGTTTAAAGTTAACATCCATTCAGGTTTTTAATTCCAGCTCTGTCTGTTGGTTTATTATTTAAATGGAGAAAGATTGCAAAGTGCCGCAGTACAGCGGGACCTGGGGGTACTTGTGCATGAAACACAAAAGGATAGTATGCAGGTAGAGCAAGTGATCAGGAAGGCCAATGGAATCTTGGCCTTTATTGCAAAGGGGATGGAGTATAAAAGCAGGGAAGTCTTGCTACAGCTATACAAGGTATTGGTGAGGCCACACTTGGAATACTGTGTGCAGTTTTGGTTTCCATATTTACGAAAGGATATACTTGCTTTGGAGGCAGTTCAGAGAAGATTCACTAGGTTGATTCCGGGGATGAGGAGGTTGACTTATGAGGAAAGGTTGAGTAGGTTGGACCTCTAAAAATAGAGAGACAGACTATTATCTGAATGGTGACAGATTAGGAAAAGGGGAGGTGCAATAAGACCTGGGTATCATGGTACATCAGTCATTGAGGGTTGGCATGCAGGTACAGCATGCGGTTAAGAAAGCAAATGGCATGTTGGCCTTCATAGCGAGGGGATTTGAGTACAGGGGCAGGGAGGTGTTACTACAGTTGTACAGGGCCTTGGTGAGGCCACACCTGGAATATTGTGTACAGTTTTGGTCTCCTAACTTGAGGAAGGACATTCTTGCTATTGAGGGAGTGCAGCGAAGGTTCACCAGACTGATTCCCGGGTCGGCGAGAGGCCTATAAAGGCCAGCGGGAGTCGAGCAGTTCGAGCAGTCAGTCGAGGAGGCGGGAGCTCGGAGCAGCGCGAGTCCGGGGTCGGCGAGAGGCCTATAAAGGCCAGCGGGAGTCGAGCAGTTCGAGCAGTCAGTCGAGGAGGCGGGAGCTCGGAGCAGCGCGAGTCCGGGGTCGGCGAGAGGCGTACCGGTGCAGCTACAGGGAGAAGGCAAAGATACAAAGGTGACGTCACAGCCTAGGGGGTAAGTGATTGGCTGGTGATTGGTGAGTAGTTTTTCTTTTTCTTCTTATATTGGTCAGTAACTTTTAACATTGTTATTACCAGTTTAAGTGTATCTAAGGGTTAAGACATGGCAGGAGAGCTCGGTCGGGTGTTATGCTCCTCCTGTACCATGTGGGAACTCAGGGACACTTCCGGTGTCCCTGACGACTACGTGTGCGGAAAGTGTGTCCACCTCCGGCTCCTGACGGTCCGCGTTACGGAATTGGAGCTGCGGGTGGATTTACTCTGGAGCATCCACGATGCTGAGAATGACGTGAGTATCACGTGTAGTGAGTTGGTCTTACCGCAGGGAAAGGGTCCACAGCCAGATAGGGAATGGAAGACCAGCAGGAAGAGTAGTGCAAGAAAGGTAGTGCAGGGGTGCCCTGTGGTCATCCCCCTGCAAAACAGATACACCGCTTTGGGTACTGTTGAGGGGAATGACTCATCAGGGGAGGGCAGCAGCAGCCAAGTTCATGGCACCGTGGCTGGCTCTGCTGCACAGGAGGGCAAGAAAAAGAGTGGGAGAGCGATAGTGATAGGGGATTCAATTGTGAGGGGAATAGATAGGCATTTCTGCGGCCGCAACCGAGACTCCAGGATGGTATGTTGCCTCCCTGGTGCAAGGGTCAAGGATGTCTCGGAGCGGGTGCAGGACATTCTGAAATGGGAGGGAGAACAGCCAGTTGTCGTGGTGCACATTGGTACCAACGACATAGGTAAAAAAAGGGATGAGGTCCTACGAAACGAATTTAAGGAGCTAGGAGCTAAATTAAAAAGTAGGACCCCAAAAGTAGTAATCTCGGGATTGCTACCAGTGCCACGTGATAGTCAGAGTAGGAATCGCAGGATAGCGCAGAAAAATACGTGGCTTGAGCAGTGGTGCAGCAGGGAGGGATTCAAATTCCTGGGGCATTGGGACCGGTTCTGGGGGAGGTGGGACCAGTACAAACCAGAATGTCTGCACCTGGGCAGGACCGGAACCAATGTCCTAGGGGGAGTGTTTGCTAGTGCTGTTGGGGAGGATTTAAACTAATATGGCAGGGGGATGGGAACCAATGCAGGGAGACAGAGGGAAACAAAAAGGAGACAAAAGCAAAAGACAGAAAGGAGATGAGGAAAAGTGGAGGGCAGAGAAACCCAAGGCAAAGAACAAAAAGGGCCACTGTACAGCAAAATTCTAAAAGGACAAAGGGTGTTAATAAAACAAGCCTGAAGGCTTTGTGTCTTAATGCAAGGAGTATCCGCAATAAGGTGGATGAATTAATTGTGCAAATAGATGTTAACAAATATGATGTGATTGGGATTACGGAGACGTGGCTCCAGGATGATCAGGGCTGGGAACTCAACATTCAGGGGTATTCAACATTCAGGAAGGATAGAATAAAAGGAAAAGGAGGTGGGGTAGCATTGCTGGTTAAAGAGGAGATTAATGCAATAGTTAGGAAAGACATTAGCTTGGATGATGTGGAATCTATATGGGTAGAGCTGCAGAACACCAAAGGGCAAAAAACGTTAGTGGGAGTTGTGTACAGACCTCCAAACAGTAATAGGGATGTTGGGGAGGGCATCAAACAGGAAATTATGCGTGCATGCAATAAAGGTGTAGCAGTTATAATGGGTGACTTTAATATGCACATAGATTGGGCTAGCCAAACTGGAAGCAATACGGTGGAGGAGGATTTCCTGGAGTGCATAAGGGATGGTTTTCTAGACCAATATGTTGAGGAACCAACTAGGGGGGAGGCCATCTTAGACTGGGTGTTGTGTAATGAGAGAGATTAATTAGCAATCTCATTGTGCGAGGCCCCTTGGGGAAGAGTGACCATAATATGGTGGAATTCTGCATTAGGATGGAGAATGAAACAGTAATTTCAGAGACCATGGTCCAGAACTTAAAGAAGGGTAACTTTGAAGGTATGAGGCGTGAATTGGCTAGGATAGATTGGCGAATGATACTTAGGGGGTTGACTGTGGATGGGCAATGGCAGACATTTAGAGACCGCATGGATGAATTACAACAATTGTACATTCCTGTCTGGCGTAAAAATAAAAAAGGGAAGGTGGCTCAACCGTGGCTATCTAGGGAAATCAGGGATAGTATTAAAGCCAAGGAAGTGGCATACAAATTGGCCAGAAATAGCAGCGAACCTGGGGACTGGGAGAAATTTAGAACTCAGCAGAGGAGGACAAAGGGTTTGATTAGGGCAGGGAAAATGGAGTACGAGAAGAAGCTTGCAGGGAACATTAAGGCGGATTGCAAAAGTTTCTATAGGTATGTAAAGAGAAAAAGGTTGGTGAAGACAATCGTAGGTCCCCTGCAGTCAGAATCAGGGGAAGTCATAACGGGGAACAAAGAAATGGCAGACCAATTGAACAAGTACTTTGGTTCGGTATTCACTAAGGAGGATACAAACAACCTTCCGGATATAAAAGGGGTCAGAGGGTCTAGTAAGGAGGGGGAACTGAGGGAAATCTTTATTAGTCGGGAAATTGTGTTGGGGAAATTGATGGGATTGAAGGCCGATAAATCCCCAGGGCCTGATGGACTGCATCCCAGAGTACTTAAGGAGGTGGCCTTGGAAATAGCGGATGCATTGACAGTCATTTTCCAACATTCCATTGACTCTGGATCAGTTCCTATGGAGTGGAGGGTAGCCAATGTAACCCCACTTTTTAAAAAAGGAGGGAGAGAGAAAACAGGGAATTATAGACCGGTCAGCCTGACCTCAGTAGTGGGTAAAATGATGGAATCAATTATTAAGGATGTCATAGCAGTGCATCTGGAAAATGGTGACATGATAGGTCCAAGTCAGCATGGATTTGTGAAAGGGAAATCATGCTTGACAAATCTTGTGGAATTTTTTGAGGATGTTTCCAGTAAAGTGGACAAAGGAGAACCAGTTGATGTGGTATATTTGGACTTTCAGAAGGCTTTCGACAAGGTCCCACACAAGAGATTAATGTGCAAAGTTAAAGCACATGGGATTGGGGGTAGTGTGCTGACGTGGATTGAGAACTGGTTGTCAGACAGGAAGCAAAAAGTAGGAGTAAACGGGTACTTTTCAGAATGGCAGGCAGTGACTAGTGGAGTGCCGCAAGGTTCTGTACTGGGGCCCCAGCTGTTTACATTGTACATTAATGATTTAGATGAGGGGATTAAATGCAGTATCTCCAAATTTGCGGATGATACTAAGTTGGGTGGCAGTGTGAGCTGCGAGGAGGATGCTATTAGGCTGCAGAGTGACTTGGATAGGTTAGGTGAGTGGGCAAATGCATGGCAGATGAAGTATAATGTGGATAAATGTGAGGTTATCCACTTTGGTGGTAAAAACAGAGAGACAGACTATTATCTGAATGGTGACAGATTAGGAAAAGGGAAGGTGCAACGAGACCTGGGTGTCATGGTACATCAGTCATTGAAGGTTAGCATGCAGGTACAGCAGGCGGTTAAGAAAGCAAATGGCATGTTGGCCTTCATAGCGAGGGGATTTGAGTACAGGGGCAGGGAGGTGTTGCTACAGTTGTACAGGGCCTTGGTGAGGCCACACCTGGAGTATTGTGTACAGTTTTGGTCTCCTAACTTGAGGAAGGACATTCTTGCTTTTGAGGGAGTGCAGCGAAGGTTCACCAGACTGATTCCCGGGATGGCGGGACTGACCTCTCAAGAAAGATTGGATCAACTGGGCTTGTATTCACTGGAGTTCAGAAGAATGAGAGGGGACCTCATAGAAACGTTTAAAATTCTGACGGGTTTAGACAGGTTAGATGCAGAAAGAATGTTCCCAATGTTGGGGAAGTCCAGAACCAGGGGTCACAGTCTGAGGATAAGGGGTAAGCCATTTAGGACCGAGATGAGGAGAAACTTCTTCACCCAGAGAGTGATGAACCTGTGGAATTCTCTACCACAGAAAGTAGTTGAGGCCAATTCACTAAATATATTCAAAAGGGAGTTAGATGAAGTCCTTACTACTCGGGGGATCAAGGGTTATGGCGAGAAAGCAGGAAGGGGGTACTGAAGTTTCATGTTCAGCCATAAACTCATTGAATGGCGGTGCAGGCTAGAAGGGCTGAATGGCCTGCTCCTGCACCTATTTTCTATGTTTCTATGTTTCTATGACGGGACTGACATATTCTGAAAGACTGGATCAACTGGGCTTGTATTCACTGGAGTTCAGAAGAATGAAAGGGGATCTCATAGAAACATTTAAAATTCTGATGGGTTTAGACAGGTTAGATGCAGGAAGAATGTTCCCAATGTTGGGGAAGTCCAGCACCAGGGGTCACAGTCTAAGGATGAGGGGTAAGCCATTTAGGACCGAGATGAAGAGAAACTTCTTCACCCAGAGAGTGCTGAACTTGTGGAATTCTCTACCACAGAAAGTTGTTGAGGCCAATTCACTAAATATATTCAAAAAGGAGTTAGATGTAGTCCTTACTACTAGGGGGATTAAGGGTTATGGCGAGAAAGCAGGAATGGGGTACTGAAGTTGCATGTTCAGCCATGAACTCATTGAATGACGGTGCAGGCTAGAAGGGCCGAATGGCCTACTCCTGCACCTATTTTCTATGTTTCTATGTACTCATTGGAATTCAGAAGAATGAGAGGCGATCTTATCGAAATGTATAAGATTATGAGGGGGATTGACAAGGTGGATGCAGAGAGGATGTTTCCACTGATGGGGGAAACTAGAAGTAGAGGGTATGATCTTAGAATAAGGGGCTGCCCATCTAAAACTGAGATGAGGAGAAATTTCTTCTCTCAGAGGGTTGTAAATCTGTGGAATTCGTTGCCTCAGAGAGCTGTAGAAGCTGGGATATTGAATAAATTTAAGACAGAAGTGGACAGTTTCTTAAACAATAAGGGGATAAGGGGTTATGGGGAGCGGATGGGGAAGTGGAGCTGAGTCCATGATCAGATCAGCCATGATCGTATTAAATGGCAGAGCAGGCTCTGTTCCTATTTCTTATGTTCTTATGTTCTCTGAATAATTTAACGGTAAATTTGAAGCATCATCGAGGACTTGGCTTTATTGAACTCAACAGCGGGAAGCAGCTGAATAAATAGAAGCAAATGCAGTGTTTTAATGCTGTAAATATCTCATTACAACGGTACATGTTAATCCAGGGACAATAATGCCACAAAGCAATACTCCTAATAGCCTCATTTAGACTCATTATTTAAACAGAAGTGATTTACGTTTGAATTGCTAGAAATTAACTCAAACTAACAGGGAAACTTCAGCAAGTTTAGTGGAGACGTTTTAAGGATTGTGTCTCAATGATATTAATGTGCACTGAGACACATGGACCAGGAAAGTCAACATCCCAACCAAAGGTTGTCCCATGAGGAGAGATTGAGTAGGTTGGGCCAATGTTCTCTGGAGTTTAGAAGAATGAGAGGTGATCACATTGAAACATAAAACACAAGATTCTGAGGTGGATTGACTGGGTAGATGCTGAGAGGTTGTTTCCCCTGGCTGGGGAGTCTAGAACTAGGGGTCACAGTCTCAGGATAAGTGACGGTCATTGAGACTGAGATGAGGAGGAACTTCTTCACTCAGAGGGTTGTGAATCTTTCGAATTCTCTACCCCAGAGGGCTGTGGATGCTCAGTCATTGAATATATTCAAGGCTGAGATCAATAGATTTTTTGGATTCTAGGGGAAGTCAAGGGATATGGGGATCGGGCAGGAAAGTGGAGTTGAGGTCAAAGATCAGCCATGATCTTATTGAATGGCGGAGCAGGCTCGAAGGGGCCATATGGCCTACTCCTGCTCCTGTTATCTGATCATTCAGGCTAACATCCCCAGCATTGAAGCACTGACCACATTCGATCAGCTCCGCTAGGCAGGCCACATAGTCTGCATGCCAGACATGAGACTCCCAAAGCAAGTGCTCTACTCGGAGCTCCTTCACAGCAAACGAGCCAAAGGTGGGCAGCGGAAATGCTACAAGGACACTCTCAAAGCCTCTCTGATAAAGTGCAACATCCCCACTGACACCTGGGAGTTCCCGGCCCAAGGCAGCCCTAAATGGAGGAAGTGCATCCGAGAGGGCGCTGAGCACCTCAAGTCTCAACGCCGAGAGCATGCAGAAATCAAGCGCAGACAGCGGAAATAGCGTGCGGCAAACCTGTCCCACCCACCCTTTCCCTCAACACATATCTGTCCCACCTGTGACAGAGTCTGTGGCTCTTGTATTGGACTGTTCAGCCACCAAAGAACTCACTTCAGGAGTGAAAGCAAGTCTTCCTCGATTCTGAGGGACTGCCTATGATGATTATCACATTGCTGTTTGTGGGAGTTTGCTGTGCGCAATTTGGCTGCTGTGTTTCCTACATTACAACAGTGACTACACTTCAAAAAGTAAATCATTGGCTGAAAAGTGCTTTGAGATGGTTGGTGGTCATGAAAGGCGCTATAGAAATGTAAGTCTTTCTTTCGCGCTCCTTGTCGAGGGAAATTGAGAATTAAGCCAGGGTGTCTGTTTCTGATTGTTACCTAGTGACCCCTTGCTGGAAACTCTGCATGTATGGACATCAAATCAGGACAGAAGTCGGCTCCACAATTATGCTCGTCAGGGACTAATAGCCTGCACAACCTCACTGTTTCGGCTCACACATAAAGAATAGCCATATGGAGTATGTATCGGAGGATTGTAGGTGCTGAAATCCACCGGTACGCTCGCGGCCTTCCACGAGAGGTGGGCACCGGAGGGACTGGAGTGCATCATCACCCCTGGCAACCAAATTTTAATTTGATTTTAAATATCTAAAGTTTAATTTTTTTTTGTGCCGGTTTTAGTACCTCCTCACTCCCCCGCCCCCACCCCTCTTTTAGCCAGGGGGCACTTGTATAATTTGTGTTTTTAGTGCCCTAAAAAAAACAAAAAAACAAAAAACAAAAAAAACACAAAGGGGCACTTATATGAAAGTCCCCCCCCCCCCGCCCCACCCCGCTTTAATCAGGGGGCATTTGATTTAATTGTCTACAAAAATAGTTGTAGGTGCTGAGAATGGGAATTCAGTGGAGAGGAGACGTGGGGCCATGTGCTACCACCCTGTAACATATTATATTGTATTTTAGCAGTAACCTTCCATAGCAATCTATCTATGATCTCAAAAATGATCTTCCAATGTTTGCACATTTGCAAGCTTGGGAAATTAATGTTTCATGGTTCAAAAGATCTGTGACATGATTGTACATATCAACAGTTTCTGTTGAGCCTATAACGCTTTCTTTTGTACTAACTATCTCTGTAACTTTTCTGTGTTGGACTGTACCACTGTTGCGCTGCTCTCTATTCTACCTCGTTCTTTTCCAGGGCCCCAAAACTGCTCCTCAACTGCTTCAATCTTCCCTTACTCGTCCCATCTCTAGGATTTTAAACCCAAACATTTTGTGTCACCTCATCCCTACTTTCTAACCGTCGAAAATACCAGCTGGTCCATTGAACCTGTCCCATTCAGCATAAGCCCCAATGCTCCGCTCAATCTAGTCCATTCATTATCTTAAATACCTCAGTCAAATCTCGCCGCAGTCTATGCTTTTCGAGATTAAAACGGCTCAGTTCTCTAAGCCTATCATGATCACTAAAGACTTTGCAACTAGCTTTTTTAAAAACGATTACGCTAACAAGCTCGCTCCCTTCACGGCTTTTAAAAAACATTTTAACGAACACGCTTCCGTGACGAACCGACAGTGCGCATGCGCAGACTGCTTCCGGTTCATTGGCAGCAGTCGCGTCCATTGTATTAATGATAACTGACCATAATTTGCTGAAAGTTATCCAAAACTCAGCTGCCCCGTGTCCTAACTTGCATCAAGTCCCGCTCACGCATCACCCCTGTGCTCGCTGACCTACTTTGGCTTCCGGTTAAGCAACGCCTCGATTTCAAAATTCTCATCCTTGTTTTCAAATCCCTCCATGGCCTCGCCCCTCCCTATCCCTGTAATCTCGTCCAGCCCCACAACTCCCCCCGAGATGTCAGCGCTCCTCTAATTCTGCCCTTTTGAGCATCACTGATTATAATCGCTCGACCATCGGTGGCCATGCCTTATGTTGCCTTGGCCCCAAGCTCTGGAACTCCCTCCCGAAAACTCTCTCTACCTCTCTTTCCTCCTTCAAGACGCTTCTTAAAGCCTAACTCTTTGAACAAGCTTTTGGTCGGTCACCTCCGCTAATGCGGCTCGGTGTCAAATATTTTGTCTTATTTTTTTCTCATGTGAAGCGCACCTTGGGACGTTTCACTACGTTAAAGGCGCTATAGAAATACAAGTTGTTGTTGTTGTTGAAATGAAAACTGATGCAAAGTAGCCATTTAAAGCCTCTCCCATGTTCACCCAAATCTGTCTGAGCAAACCTTGAACGGCCCTATGAAGTCCTTTACCACCCTTTGGCTCCAAACATATTGGCCTGGAAATCCCGGCCTCCCTGGGTCCGTACGGAGTGTGTACGGACCCAGGAAGGCATCGGAAAAGCCTGTTTTCAGCGCACAATGCGCATGCGCTGAAAACCAGCTTTTCCGATCTGTCAAGTTTCTGGCTTGACAGATCATCCGCATCTCGGGAGCCACGACATTTGCAGGGCAAGATTGCGGGGTTTACCCATCTCTTGCCCAGCAAATGTCCTCAAAACTCTTGCGCCTGATAAACGCAGGCGCATAGCCCACTTTTACAGGCGTAAGAGTTTTAAAAAACACAAAAACATTGTAAAATAAAATTTTAGAAACACATGTTATTGTTAAAAAACCCTCCCCAGTATGGTAAGTTTATTTTAAACCATAATTAAAAAAGCTTTTTTAAAAATCGGAAAAATATATCTTTTTTAAATACATAAATAACTTTAATTTAAATTAATAAAAATATGTTGTACATTTTTTCTATCTTTTATTATTGGTTATTAGTGTTTGGGAGGAGGGGGGTTCTCATTCATAATACTGGGAACTCCAACTTACGGTGTTCACAGTATTATGAATGAGAATATACTACACCTAATTGGCTGCCCAGAGCCATGTGACTGCAGCTCCAACCTGCACATGTCCTGACGAGCACGCGCTGCGATGTGCAGTCAGTGGAGGCCTCAGGACCGGGAACTCGCGTGGGCTGCAGCAGCTTCAGGTAAGTGTGCATCTTTTTTCTAAAATCCATTCGAACGCCCGCAGGAAGGAAAAACCGGGATTTCTGGGTCAATGCTCCTTAACTTCTCTTTTATTCTTTTCAAACCTGGTGATGTCCTGCACTTATGACTCTTTTCCCCTTTTCTTCGGTTGTATTTTTTTTCCTTAAAAGCTGCTCTGAAACAGTTGGCCATGATGTTTGGTATCTTGGGCCTCACCAGCTGGTCATCATTGTTTGGTTCCTATCTCTTTGCCCAATTATTGGATCTGTGGCTTCTTTGAATTAGGAATTCCTCCCACCCATTCTCTGAGTCAGCAATCCCCCCCAGCCCCGAGGCAGGAGATCTCGGAGACATGAAGTGGGTAGCAGAAACATCGATTTCAAAATCCTCATCCTTATTTTCAAATCCCTCCACGGCCTCACCCCTCCCTATCTCTGTAATCTCCTCCAGCCCCACAACCCCCTGAGATGTCTGCGCTCCTCTAATTCTGGCCTCTTGAGCATCCCTGATTATAATCGCTCCACCATTGGTGGCTGTGCCTTCTGTTGCCTAGGCCCCAAGCTCGGGAACTCCCTGCCTAAACCTCCCCGCCCCTCTCTACCTCTCTTTCCTCCTTCAAGACACTCCTTAAAACCTTTTCAGATGATTGTCCATCATGGAGGCACAATGAGTCAGCAAGATGGCAAATTCTGAAGGCTGGACAGATTGGCGAATGCTCTATCCCTTCAAATCTTCCTTATTTTCAATATTGTCAGCATCTCCTTGGGAGCAGTTGCCAGCTTTCACAGATCTACTGAGTAAACTATTAATCTAAAAAGTTGTAATATGTCATGTCAGCGATGACTTAGCAGATGGAACCTTGTAAATGTTCTCGATCTTGTGTGAGTATATATATCTCTATGTTCAAACAAAAAGACAAAGGACATGAAATAGAGACCTTTTGCGCCGGAGCCGGTGTTGCAGAAAAAGTGGTGGCTGCTTCGCTTCCGGCAACTTCCAGCGCAGAATGTAGCGGCCGCCATTTTGGGCAAGTCGACAGCGCTGCCGTTTCCTGCGTTCGCTGCCCACATTTAAATGATGCGGATCGCGATGTCAATTAGCTGTAATGCCTAAATTGATGCACGATCTGCGATTTTCGACATCGCCGCTCTTATTACCGCCCTCTCCAAACCATGCACGGAAGAACGTGCGTGCAGCAGTACAACAGAGATTGGTAGGTGAGTGATGGTTGGGGGGGGGTGGGGGAATGTCGTACATTGAGCAATGTGTGAGGCTAGCGGCAAGGAGATGGCTTTCGAGGATGCATTCACTGACTTGACCACTTGTCTGAGGTCATGAACCTTCTTTGGGCACTGGAGCCAGGTCCTGGGGAGACATTGCTGGCAGTGGCGGCCTCGGCAATCTGGTCCCACATCCTTCTTTCTGGAGGGCCTCCTGGCTCCCTGTGGGCAGAGGACCTCTCTTGCAATGTTGATAGAGCTGGAGTGCTGTGTCTGAGACCCTGGGTGCCCTTTCCCTGGCCTGTTGAGCCATTTGTGTTAGTGGTGAAGCACTTTTAGCACTTTTGTATGTGCAGAAGGCAACTCAGCTTTAAGAGCTGCAGACTGCCTAGCATGGAAGTTATTTTATTTTTTTTATCTGCAGAATGCAGTTCAGCTTTAAGAGCTGCAGACTGCCTTGAAGAGGAGCAGGCTACCTTTAACTAACACTAGCCTAGCCCCAGCAATGCAAATTTCGGCTCCTTGCTGAGCTAGGCTGTGCGCTCCTATCATGTTAATCAGCAGGCAGCACCAGATTGACCTGCTGCCTGTGCTTTATGAACAGGCGCGGGCATATCTTGCATCGTGGTTCCCAGGCCATTTTTTTGCACCCTCAACGAGTTGCGTGGTTGAAAGAGTGTGTGAGAGGTGATGTGGGTGTGTGCGTGTGCGTGTGTGTGTGTGTAAGAGAAAAAATAAAAAAGAAAGACTTGGATTTATATAGTGCCTTTCACGACCACCGGAAATCTCAAAGCACTTTACAGAGAATGAAGTACTTTTGGAGTGTAGTCACTGTTGTAATGTAGGAAACACAGCAGCCAATTTGTAGACAGCAAGCTCCCACAAACAGCAATGTGATAATGACCAGATAATCTATTTTTGTTATGTTGATTGAGGGATGAATATTGGCCGGGACACCGGGGATAACTCTCCTGCTCTACTTCAAAATAGTGCCATGAGATCTTTTACATCCACTTGAGAGAGCAGAGGGGGTTTAATGTCTCATCCAAAAGACAGCATCTCCAACAATGCAACACTTCCTCAGCACTGCACTGAAGTGTTAGCCTAGATTTTTATGCTCAAGTTCCTGGAGTGTGACTTGAACCCACAACCTTCTGACCTAAAGCAAGAGTGCTACCCACTGAGCCACAGCTGACATCAGGATAGGATGTGGTTAAATTGTAGCTACGCTTATCAGATTAGTAGCTATAATATCCCTTCAACGCCAGCAATACTTGATTTATACTTGCTGTGTATTTTCTGTTTTGTATTAAGATTGTGATCCAGGCTCTCATATCCAGGAGAGCTCTGCACAGATACATCACAGAGGCCTGCACAGCCCCATTTTTGTAAATATATTGAGAGCACAGACAGTTTATAAAATGTCCAGGGAGATTCAACAGATCCCGTCAGCATCGTGCATACCCTTGAGGTGGTTTCACACCACTGTCCTCTGGTGTCGGGCCAGCACCTGACTCTGGCATTATGCACTGCTGCAAAGTGGGAACAACACCCAGCAAGGCTGCGGAGAGAGGTGCAACGAAAGATAACTGAAGTCTGAATCGGGTCACGGATTCTAGTCCTAAAAAGAATGAACAATTGCAGTTTTATATGTCAACGCCCTTTATAAAAATCTAATCAAGCAATCCTCAATTTTCCAAAGTTCTATTTTTAAACCTAAAACCCAAGGCAACATACCTATTAGGAGTTAATTAACAAGAAAAGATTTCAAATTAGAGCAATAGAGCAAAAACTCTTGTGACTAAGCAGGCTTAAAGTCAGCAACAACAGGCCCATTTAAAAAAATATACCTTCATTTGTGATAATGGTGAATTCTCTTTCAAGTTTCAAACTTGTTTTTATTCCTTCCCAGGATGTGAGCATCATTGGCAAGACCACACATTTATTGCCCGTCCTTAGTTGACCTGAAAGGTGGTGGTGGGCTTCATTCTTGAACCGCTGCAGTCCATGTGATGAAGGTGTAAAGTCCTTACTCTACAGTATGAAACCACATGAGGCACATTCTGGGGACAAGGTCACTCTGTGACCTTAACTCTTTATTCACAGGACTCCAAAGACGATGACCCTGCGTGGGACCTCCCTTTTTATATCTGTGTGATCAGGTAAGGAGTGTCTCCCACAAGTTCACCCCTTGTGGTCAAGGTGTGCATCTAGGTTGAGTGTATACAGTAATACAGTGGTGTTACATAGTGGTTACATACATGACATCACCTCCCCCCACCCCCCCCAAAGTCTTATTCGGATCATAGGTTTAGTCTTTCAGGTGGTCTATGCTCCCTCGTGGTGCGCCGCAGTTGGGGCTCTAGTTGTTGGACACTGACATGAGTGTCTGTCACCTGTGGTGATTCCGACCTGTCCAGGCTGACCGCAGGGACTGTGCATTCTTCGGATTGCTCTTGTTACTCGTTCACTGGCGGTGTTGTAAGCTCCATCCCATGGTCTTCTTCAGGTTCCTCCGTGTCGATACTGAACCTTTTTTTTACTTGGTCCAGATGCTTACGGCATATCTGACCATTGTTGAGTTTTACCATGATGACCCTATTCCCCTCTTTGTCAATTGCAGTGCCCTCAAGCCATTTGTGCCCCATGGCGTGATTGAGGACGAATACAGGATCATTTATTTCTATACATCTCCCCCTCGAATTACGGTCATGGTACTCGTTTTTTGACTTGTACTTGCCCTCAACTATGTCGGCCAGGACTGGGTGAATGAGGGACAAACGAGTTTTGAATGTCCGTTTCATTAGTAGCTCTGTGGGCGGGACCCCCGTGAGCGAGTGCGGTCGGGATCTATAGGCCAGCAGGAGACGCGATAGGCGGCATTGTAGGGAGGGTCCTTGAATCCTGAGCATAGCTTGCTTAATGATTTAGACCGCACGTTTTGCCTGGCCATTGGAGGCCGGCTTGAACGGCGCAGTCCTGATGTGGTTGATGCCATTGCCCGACATAAACTCTCGGAATTCATAGCTTGTGAAACATGGGCCATTATCACTAACCAGGATGTCCAGCAAAGATCGCACGTAGGCTTTCCACGGTGGTGGATGACGTGCATGAATTCAGAATGATGCACTCAATCCATTTCGAGTACACATCTACCACAATAAGGAACATATTTCCCTTGAACTGGCCCGCGTAGTCAACATGAATGCGTGACTATGGCCTGGTGGGCCAGGGCCACGGGCTGAGCGGGGCCTCCATGTGGGCATTACCCAGCTGGGCACACATCGTGCACCTGCGAGCAGTGTTCCAGGTCTGAATCAATTCCAGGCCACCAAACGTGTGACCGGGCAATGGCCTTCATCAGCACAATGCCTGGGTGCTCGCTGTGGAGTTCCCTGTTAAATGCCTTCCTGCTCTTCTGGGACATAACTACCCGGCTGCCCCATAGTAGGCAGTCGGCTTGGATGGAGAGCTCATCCATCCGTCTGTGGAACGGTCTGACCTCCTCAGGGCATGCTCCGTGTGCGGGCGCCCAATCCCCAGTCAGGACACATTTCTTAATCAGGGATAGGAGGGGATCTCTGTTTGTCCAGATTTTGATCTGGCGGGCTGTGATGGGGGATCCTGTGCTGTCAACGGCATTGACAGCTATGACCATCTCGGCGCTTTGCTCCGCTGCTCCCTCAGTGGTAGCCAGTGGAAGCCTGCTGAGCGCGTCAGCGCAATTTTCAGTGCCGGGCCGGTGCCGGATGGAGTAGTCATAAGCAGCCAGCGTGAGAGCCCATCGCTGTATGCGAGTTGATGCATTGGCATTGATAGCCTTGCTGTCTGACAACAGGAATGTTAATGGCTTGTGGTCCATCTCTAATTCAAACTTCCTTCCAAAGAGATACAGATGCATTTTTTTTACACCATAGACACATGCAAGCGCTTCCTTCTCGACCATCCCATATCCCCGTTCTGCTTGAGAGAGAGACCTGGAGGCATAAGCCACAGGTTGTAGTTGACCCTCAGCATTTCCCAGCTACAACACGCACCCAACCCCATAGGACGATGCATCACATGTCAGAACAAATTTTTTACAGGGGTCGTACAGGGTCAACAACTTGTTTGAACAAAGTAGGTTTCGCGCCCGATCAAAAGCCCGTTCCTGACAGTCCTCCCCAAAACCAATCGCAACCCTTACGCAGGAGCACGTGTAGCGGCTCCAACAACGTGCTCAAGTTCGGCAGAAAGTTCCCGAAATAGTTCAACAATCCCAGGAATGAACGCAACTCCGATGTGTTGCAGGGCCTGGGTGCGCGTCGAATCGCCTCTGTTTTGGATTTGGTGGGCCAAATCCCATCTGCAGCAACCCTCCTGCCCAGAAACTCAACCTCAGGAGCTAAGAACACACATTTAGACTTCTTGAGTCTCAGGCCTACCCTGTCCAGTCGGCGTAGCACCTCCTCCAGGTTGTGGAGGTGTTCCTCGGACTCTCGACCCATGATGAGGATGTCGTCCTGGAATACGATCGTTCCAGGAATGGATTTAAGCAGGCTTTTCATGTTTCGTTGAAAAATGCCAAATGGGCACCTGTTATAAACGAACAGTCCCTTGTGTGTGGTGATGGTGGTCAGTAGTTTAGATTCGTTGACCAGTTCCTGGGTCATATAGGCTGAAGTGAGGTCCAACTTGGTGAACAGCTTGCCGCCTGCCAGCGTGGCGAAGAGGTCCTCCGCTTTCGGGAGCGGATATTGATCTTGTAGGGACACCCGATTGATGGTGGCCTTGTAGTTGCCACAGATCCTGACAGAGTCATCCACTTTTAGGATGGGAACGATGGGGCTCGCTCAGTCGCTGAATTCAACAGGCGAGATGATGCCCTCTCTCAACAGCTGGTCCAATTCGCTCTCGATCTTTTCCCGCATCACATACGGCACCGCTCTGGCTTTGTGGTGCACTGGCCTGGCGTTCAGGGTGATGTGTATCATTACTTTAGTGCCTTTGAAAGTCCCGACGCCAGGTTGGAATAGTGAATCGAATTGTTGTAGGACTTGTGAGCACGAACTTCGCTCCACAGATGACATTGCGTGGACATCCCCCCATTTCCAGTTCATCTCGGCTAACCAGCTCCTCCCCAACAGTGCAGGACCATTGCCCGGGACAATCCAGAGCGGCAGCCGATTCACTAACCCACTGTGTATGACAGCCAACATTGCACTGCCTAGCACCGGAATGATTTCTTGAGTGTAAGTCCGTAATTGTGTCTCAATACATGCTAATTTGGGTCTACTGGCTTTAAGTGGCCATAGCTTCTCAAATTGCTGAACGCCCATGAGTGACTGGCTGGCCCCAGTGTCCAGCTCCATGTGTACTGGGATATCGTTTAATAAAACCCTTATCATCATTGGTGGCATTTTGGTGTATGAACTGTGAATATTCGCCGCATGGACCCGCTGAACCTCGGCGTCCATCGATTTGTCCCAAAAGTCATCCTGCCTCAAAGAACCCTCTTCTGGGCCATCCCCCTCATATATTAGTCTGGTTGCAGACTTCCTGCACTTTCGAGCTAAGTGGCCACTGAGATTTAAGTTTCTGCAGACAAACTGTTGAAATCTGCAAGATCTAGCTGAATGTTTTTTCCCACACCTCCAGCATGAGTTAAAGTTTCCATTGTTGGGAAGAAAAGGAACTATGGCCAGGCATTCCGCGCTGACTGTCCCTTTGACTGCTCTTAAGTACCCTATTAGTGGGTGTCAATGGCCCCATCCTGGGCCGCATTGTCCACTGTGATGGTGTGAATGTCCGTTCAGCCTGCCATTGTCTCTGTTGAAGTCCTACTCTGGGGTCTATTGCTGCCTGGGGAGTGTCGGACTGGCCCTGCCTGCCTGTGGGGCTCTGAGTCGCACTGATGATGTTGACTCCCTGATCCATCGCTGCGTTAGAGGCAGAATTGTGCACGTATATTATTTTTGTCCCTTCCTCCCCCGCCATGAAAGTTTGAGCTTTCAATGCCACCGCTTCCAAGGTCAAATCCTTGGTCTCAATTAATTTGTGGAAAATTCCCACATGACCGATGCACTCGATAAAGAAGTCCCTTAGCATCTCCCCCCTGCAGACGTCTGTGAACTTACAGAGGCTGGCCAAACGGCGGAGGTCCGCTATGAAGTCTGGTATGCTCTGTCCTTCACAACATCGGTGGGTGTAGAATCTGTGTCGGGCCACATGTATGCTACTCGCCGGTTTGAGGTGCTCCCCGATCAATTTGCTAAGTTCTTCAAAGGTTTTGTCCGCCGGCTTTTCGGATGTTAATAAGTCCTTCATGAGCGCGTAAGTCTTTGGTCTGCAGCTGGTCAAAAGATGAGCCCTTCGCTTGTCGGCCGCTGCATCTCCCAGCCATTCTTTCGCAATGAAGCTTTGCTGAAGCCTCTCAACAAAATCGTCCCAGTCTTCCCCAACACAGTACCGTTCGTCTGTGCTACCAATGGCCATTCTCGTGGGTCGTGAATTCCCGTTTCTCGTCGCCAATGTAAAGTCCTTACTCTACAGTATGAAACCACACGAGGCACATTCTGGAGACAAGGTCACTCTGTGACCTTAACTCTTTATTCACAGGACTCCAAAGACGATGACCCTGTGTGGGACCTCCCTTTTTATACCTGTGTGATCAGGTAAGGAGTGTCTCCCACAAGTTCACCCCTTGTGGTCAAGGTGTGCATCTAGGTTGAGTGCATCCTGTAATGCAGTGTTTTTACATTGTGGTTACATACATGACAGAAGGTGCTACCACAATGCTGTTAGGTTGATAAGTGGTAAGTAACATTCACGCCCCACAAGTGCCAGGCACGATCATCTTCAACAAGAGAGTGCCTAACCACTTCCCATTGACAATCTATGGCATTACCATCACCAAATCCTTATTAACAACATTCTGGTCACCACTGGCCAGAAAACTCAGCTGAATCAGCCATAAATGCCGTGGCTGCAAGAGCAGGACAGAGGCCGGGTATTCTGAGGTGAGTGACCCACCTCCTGATCCCCTAAATGCTCACCACCACCACCGACAAAGCACAAGTCACCAGGACTTTGACCCAGCGAAAGGATGACGATGTATGTCCAAGTTGGGATGCTGTGTGACTCGGAGGGAACATGGAGGTGCTGGTGCTCCTATGCACCTGCTGCCCTTGTCCTTCTAGGTGGTGGAGGTCGCAGGTTGGAGAGGTACAGCTGAGATAGCTTTGGAAAATAACTGCAATGTATCTTGTGGATAGTGCAGACTGCAGCCATGGAACACTGATGGTGGAGGGGGCTGGATATCTAGGCCAATGCTTGAGGTGTTGTCTTGGGTGGTGATGAGCTTCTTGAGTGTTGTTGGAGTTGCACCACCCACCCCCCCCCCCCCCCCCCCCCGCCACCCCCCAGGCAAGTGGAGGGTATTCCATCACATTTGTGCTTTGTAGGTGGTGGAGAGCATTTAAGGGATCAGGAGGTGTGCCACTCACCTCAGAATACCCAGCCTGTGATCTGCTCTTATTGCCACAGCATTTATGTGGCTGATTCAGTCAAGTTTCTGGTCAGTGGTGACCAGGATTTTGCCAATAAGGGCATGGCGATGGTAGTGCCATAGATTGTCAAGGCAAAGTGGTTCGGCACTCTCTTGTTGAAGATAGTCATTGCCTGGCACTTGTGTGGCGTGAATGTTACATGCCACCTATCAGCCCACGCCTGGATGCTGTCCAGGTCTTGCTGCCTGTGGGCATGGACTGCTTCATTGTCTGAGGAATTGCAAATACAGCTGAACACTATCATCAGCGAACACCCCCACTTCTGACTTATGGTAGAGGGAAGGTCATTGATGAAGCAGCTAGATAGTTAAGTTTTGGACTCTCTCTTGAGGAACTCCTACAGCAATGTCCTGGGGTTGAGATGATTGGCCTCCAACAATCACAAACATCTTTCAGGTGTGACTTCATCCACTGGAGAGTTTCCCCTGATCCCCTTTGACTTCAGTTTTACGAGGGATCCTTGATATCATACTTTGATGAAATGCTACCCTGATCTTTAGGGCAGTCACCTTTGGAATTCAACTTGTGCGTCCAAATTTGGACCAGGGCTTTAATGACGTCTGGAGCTGAGTGGTTCTGGCAGAACCCAAACTAAGCATCATTGATCAGGTTATAGGTGAATAACATTGCTTGGTAGCACTGTTGATTGCTTATTCTATCACTTTGCTGATGAATGGGACTAGGATGATAGGGTTGGGTTTGTCTATCATTTTATGGACAGGACAAACCTGAGCAATCTTCTCCTTATTCTGAGACTGTGACCTCTGGTCCTAGACTCCCCAGCCAGAGGAAACATCCTCCCTGCATCTACCCTGTCTAACCCTGTAAGAATTTTGTATGTTTCAATGAGATCACCTCTCATTCTTCTAATCTCTAGAGAATATAGGGCTAGTCTACTCAATCTCTCCTCATAGGACAATCCCCCCATCCCAGGAATCAATCTGGTGAACCTTCATTGCACTCCCTCTATGGCAATTATATCTTTCCTTAGGTAAGAAGACCAAAACTGTACACAATATTCCAGGTGTGGTCTCATCAGGGTCCTATATAATTGCAATAAGATGTCTTTACTCTTATACTTAAATTCTCTTGTAATAAAGGCCAACTACCATTTGCGTTCTTAATTGCTTGCTGTACCTGCATCTTAACTTTCAGTGATCTGTGTACAAGGACACCCAGGTCCCTCTGAACACTAACGTTTCCCAATTTCTCACCATTTAAAAAAATACTCTGTTTTTCTACTTTTTCTACCAAAGTGGATAATGATAATATTGTCAAGTAGATGCCAGTGCTGTAGCTATACTGGAACAGCTTGACTAGGGAGATGGCTAGTTATAGAGCACGGGTCTTCAGCACTACGACCAGAATACTGTCAGGGCCCGTAGTCTTTGCTGTATCCGGTGCACACAAATGTTTCTTGGTGTCGTGTGGAGTGAATTGAATTGGCTGAAGACTAGCATCTGTGCTGGTGAGGAACTCCAGAGGAGGCTGAGAAGGATCATCAACTCAACACTTCTGGCTAAAGATGGTTGCAAACACTTCAACCTTTTCTTTTGCACTCAGATGCTGGGCTTTGCCATAATTGAGGATGGGGATGTTCATGGAGCCTCCTCCTTCTGTTGGTTGCTTAATTATCCACCACCATTCATGACTGGAATGTGGCAGAATGTTGACCTGATCTGTGGGATCGCTGAGCTCTGTCTATAGTGTGCTGCTTTTGCTGCTTAGCATGCATGTTGTAGCTTGACTGGATTACATAGGATATACAGCGCAGAAACAGGCCATTTGGCCCAACCAGTCCATGCCGCCTTTTATGCTCCACTCGAGCCTCCTCCCGTCTTTCTTCATCTAAATCTATCAGCAAACCCCTCTATTCCCTTCTCCTTCATATGGTTGTTCAGCATCCTCTTAAATGCATCTATAATATTCGCTTCAACCACTCCCTGTGGTAGCGAGTTCCACATTTTCACCACTCTTTGGATGAAGAAGTTTCTTCTGAATTCCCTATTGGATTTCTTGGTAACTATCTTATATTGATGGCCTCTGGTTATGCTCTTTCCCACAAGTGGAAACATTCTCTCTATATCCACTCTATCAAAACCTTTCATAAATTTAAAGACCTCTATTAGGTCACCCCACAGCCTTCATTTTTCCAGAGAAAAGAGACCCAGCCTGTTCATCCTTTCCTGATATTAGCACTGTATTTTCTAATATGCCTGGTGCTCTTCCACACTCCTCATTGAACCAGGGTTGGTCATCTGACTTGATGGCGATGGAGATGTGAGTGATATGATGGGTACGAGGTTATATATTGTTGTGGTATACAATTCTTTTTCAGCCGACAGCCCACGGTGCCTCATGGATGCCCAGTTTTGAGTTGTTAGATCTGTTCTTAATCTATCCCACCTAGCACGATGGTAGTGCCACACAAAACGATAGGGAATGTTCTCAGTGTGAAGACAAGATTTAGTATCCATGAGAATTGTAAAGTGGTCACCCCACTAATTCTGTCATGGACAGATGCATCTGCAACAGGTAGACTGTTGAGAATGAAGTCAATTAGGTGATTTCCTCATGTTGGTTCTCTCACCACCTGTCGCAAGCCAAGTCTAGCAGCTATATCCTTCAGGACCCAGCAAGCTCATACAGTGATAGTTCGACTGAGCTACTCTTGGTGATGGACAATAAAGTCCCCCACCCACATTACATTCTGTGCCCTTGCCACCTTCAGTGCTTCCTCCAAGTGGTGTTCAGCATGGCGAAGTACTGATTCATTAGCTGAAGGAGGGTGGTTCTTGTTAATCAGCAGGAGATTTCCATCTCCGTGTTTGACATAAGAACATAAGAAATAGGAGCAGGAGCAGGCCATAAGTCCCCTCGAGCCTGCTCCACCATTTATTATGATCATGGCTGATACGATCATGGACTCAGATTGACTTCCCTGGCCGCCCTCCATAACCCCTTAATCCCTTATCGGTTAAGAAACTGTCTAGCTCTGTCTTAAATTTATTCAAGGTCCCAGCTTTCACAGCTTGCTGGGCGAATTCCACAGATTTACAACTGTCTGAGCAAAGAAATTCCTACTCATCTCAATTTTAAATGGGCGGCCCCTTATTCTAAGATTATGCCCCCTAGTTCTAGTCTCCCCTATCAGTGGAAACATCCTCTCTGCATCCACCTTGTCAAGCCCCCTCATAATCTTATACGTTTCAATAAGATCACCTCTCATTCTTCTGAATTCCCATGAGTAGAGGCCCAAACTACTCAACCTTTCCTCATAAGTCAACCCCCTCATCTCCGGAATCAACCTAGTGAACCTTCTGTGAACTGCCTCCAAAGCAAGTATATGCTTTCATAAATATGGAAGCCAAAACTGCACGCAGCATTCCAGACCTGGAGCCATGAGAGTTCATGAGGTCCAGAGTCAATGTTGAAGACTCCCAGGGCCAGTTCCCCCTTGACTGTATACCACTGTGCTCTCACCTGTAGTGGGTCTGTGCTGCTTATGGAACAGGACGTATCCAGCGATGGTGATGGAGGAGTATGAGACATTGACTGGTAGATATAATTCTGTGAGTATGACTATATCATGCCCTATTTGACCCTGAGATGAGCTTCCAACCACTTATCCACTCCATCACCACGACCGCCTACTTCCAACTTCATAACATCGCCATCCGCCCCTGCCTCAACTCATCTGCTGCTGAAATTCTCATCTATGCCTTTGTTACCTCCAGACTCGACAATTCCAATGCTCTCCTGGCTGGCCTCCTATCTTCCTCCCTCCATAAACTTGAACTCACCCTGAAGGGAAATATTACGGATCCTAGCTCTTCTCAGGTGTTCACGCTCAACTTAAGGTTGAGGTAGCTGAATCCTAAAGGCACTGACTGGGTCTGAAGGCCTGGACTATCTCTCCCCAAAGGAATAGCACCTTTTAGTAGGTTTTAGCCAGATCGTAATTATCCGGTTATTATAAGGAGGTCTCTCCTCAGTAATGTACCTCTTCGCCAAAAGAGGGTACTTGAGACGTGATCCGCGAGTTATTGAAACAGAAGACTATGTGAGACTATTCAAATATATAAATATATATATATATATATAAATAGAGAGAGAGAGATTTATTCAGAGAACCAGTATGCAAGTTATAGTTGGTGAGACAGTCAATCGCAACATTAACAATTCCAAGAAAGAGATAAAAAATACAATCTTAATTCCAATGGAGAGTCTTACTTATGAATCTAACCTTAATTATAATTCTTAAAATTGTTTAAGCAGAATATCCATCAATTATCAAGGTAACAATTACCTTCAATCCCTGAGAAGTAAAGGACTACAGAGCAAATAGCACTTTGCCTTCTGCCTTGCTCTGGAATCGAGACACACTTTAGCCCGTCGAAGAGTGTCTCCCTTTCTGATCTGAGCCTTGAAGATTTATTAAATTTTCTGCCCTGTTTCATATCTTTGAGTTAATTATTATTCGTTATCTTCTTGCCGCCTTGCTTGCATGGCTATCATGAGTTTGCCGACTTTGCTTTCTTGACTAACGTAAGTTTACTACTGTTACACTCATAATAAATGGTCAGACCGAGTACTGTGTGTAATGAGCAAGTGTGACCTTAGCTCCTTTATTGTAGTTCCAGAGTGCAGTACCTCGTGGGTGGCCTGCTTATATACTGTGCTCCCAAGGGATGCTGGGATCCCTTGGGACTCCAACAGGTAGGCCCTCTGGTGGACAGGTGTGAAGCAGGTTACAAGGTTATAAGGGGTTAAATACATAACAACTATTATATTTAAAGAGCGCATATCATTTGTTTGTATACTGGGCACTTGAGATGTTTCACTTACATTGTGTCATTCTTACAAGGTTATCCAAATAATTTCTTTATGATCCTCAGACCTTAGTCTGGTTTGTGTCAGGTACTTAACTTGTTGCTGAACTAACTGAACTAATCATGATTTGTTTGGGTTATCCTCTGTAGCTAAGAGGGCAGCCGACATTTGTTAATGATGAACAGTCGAGATTAGGTCATTCAAGCTGACCGCTTCTTCCAACAACCATCCTATCTTAAAAGGATTAATACATTACCTTATTCAAGGTTCGTCCTTGAAGGCTAAAATGCTTCTGTGGCTAGGATTGCCAAATTCAATCTGTCCTATTTTTAAATAAGTTACTATGTAGAATGTTTTAAAGAGATTATAAGGTAGTGTCTTTTTATTAAATAAGTTATAAGGTAGAATTCCTTCACAAGCTACTGCTACTCATATCCTAACTCGCACCAAGTCCCGTTCACTCATCACCCCTGTGCTCGTTGACCTACATTGGCTCCCAGTCCGGCAATGTCTTGATATTAAAATTCTCATCCTTGTTTTCAAATCCCTCCATGGCCTCACCCCGCCCTACTTCTTTAGCCTCCTCCAGCCCTGCAATTTCCGAGAGCTCTGCACTGCTCCAATTCTGGCCTCTTGGGCATCCCTGATTTGAATCTCTCCACCGTTGGCGGCCGTGCCTTCAGCTGCCTCAGCCCAAAGCTCTGGAATGCCTCTCCCCTAAGCCTCTCCGTCTCGCTACCGCGTTCTCATTTATAAAGATACTCCCAAAAATCTACTTCTTTGACCAAGTTTTTGGTCACCTGTCCTCATATCTCCTTATATGGCTCGATGTTTGATAATGCTCCAACGCACCTTGGGGCATTTTGCTATGTTAAAGGTGCTATACAAATGCAAGTTGTTGTTGTTGCTTAACTAGTCTGTGGGACAGCTCCTACAACTTTGGCATCATCCTCCAGGTGTCAGTGAAGAGGACTCTGCAGGGTCAACTGGAATGGGTGTGCTTGTCCTGCATCATTCTACTCCATAGCAATTGCTCAATACTGTCTTTCCGAGTGTTTATTTGCTTTGTGTGTCACCTCTTTGTCTACTATCACTTCTCAGAAGAACGTAAGAAATAGGAGCAGGACTAGGCCATTTGGCCCCTCGAGCCTGCTCCGCCATTCAATAAGATCATGGCTGATCTGATCTTGGCCTCAACTCCACGTCCCTGCCCACTCCCCATAACCCTTCACTCCCTTATCATTCTATTTGTCTATCTCCACCTTAAATATATCCAATGGCCCAGCCTCTACAACTCTCTGGAGCAGAGAATTCCAAAGATTCACGACCCTCTGAGAGAAGAAATTCCTCCTCATCTCCATTTTAATTGGGCATCCTCTTATTCTGAAACTATGCCCCTAGTTCTAGATTTCCCCACGAGGAGAAACGTCCTCTCTCCATCTACCCTGTCAAGCCTCATCAGAATCTTATACGTTTCAATAAGATCACCTCTCATTCTTCTAAACTCCAATGAGGATAGGCCCAACCTGCTCAACCTTTCTTCATAAGACAACCCCTTCATCTCAGGAATCAACTGAATGAACCTTCTCACCTAGGTAACACTCAAGATGCCTACTTATATGTGATACATTTACTGAATGTTATTCTCAAGGGGCCAGAGGGAGGGAGAAATAATGACCCACTTCCAAACCCCTGCTGAAACTAGAGTCACCTGAAATTGAGTCTGATTATGATTAAGTGGGAGTGTTTTAAATCAGCAGATGCCTTGCTTAAGGCTCTAGTTTTGACCAGATTTTGTAATATACATTCATTGGTTGTACATTGGAAACTGCTGGAAATACACAGCCACAGTCTGTGTACAACAGGCCCTAGTCAACACTTTACCTGCACAGCCCAAGTACTGCCGTCTACATACAACAACCCATGTACAATAGTCTATGTACAATGTCTTATGAAAAGCAGCCTATATAGAACAAAATATGTACAACATTTTATGTACAACAACCTGTGGCTCAGTGGGTAGCACACTTGCCTCTGAATCACAAGGTTGTTGGCTCAACTCCCACTCCAGCGACTTGAGTACACAAATTCTAGGCTGATACTCCTAGTGCAGCACTGTTGGAGGTGTCACCTTTCAGGTGAGATGATATACCGAGGACCCGTCTGCTCTCTTAGGTGGATGTAAAAGATCCATGCCACTATTTTGAAGATGAGCAGATGAGTTCTCTCCCAGTGCCCCAGTCAACTAACACAGATTATCTGGCCATTATCACATTGATGTTTGTGGGAGCTTACTGTGTGCAAATTGACTGCCGTGTTTCCCACATTACAAAACTGACCATCCTTCAAAAAAATAGTGCTCTTTGGCTGTAAAGCACTTTCGGACATCCAGTGGTTGTGAAAGATGCTATATAAGTACAAGTCTTTCTTTCTTAAGGAAAGATATACTAGCTTTGGAGCGGGTACAGAGACGATTCACTAGGCTGATTCCGGAGATGAGGGGGTTACCTTATGATGATAGATTGAGTAGACTGGGTCTTTACTCATTGAAGTTCAGAAGGATGAGGGGTGATCTTACAGAAACATTTAAAATAATGAAAGGGATAGATAAGATAGAGGCAGAGAGGTTGTTTCCACTGGTAGGGGAGACTAGAACTAGGGGGTACAGCCTCAAAATATGGGGGAGCCAATTTAAAACCGAGTTGAGAAGGAATTTCTTCTCCCAGAGGGTTGTGAATCTGTGGAATTCTCTGCCCAAGGAAGCAGTTGAGGCTAGCTCATTGAATGTATTCAAATCACAGATAGATAGATTTTTAACCTATAAGGGAATTAAGGGTTACGGGGAGCGGGCGGGTAAGTGGAGCTGAGTCCACGGCCAGATCAGCCATGATCTTGTTGAATGGCGGAGCAGGCTCGAAGGGCTAGATGGCCTACTCCTGTTCCTAATTCTTATGTTCTTATGTTTTCTATGTGCAACAACCATGGAAAATAAAATATGTGCAACTGCCTATGAACAGCAAGTGACGTACAACAATCTATTTACAGTATCCTATGTAAAACAGCTCTTAGACAATAGACAATGTGAACCAGACCACGTACAACAGCCTAGGCCAAGTCATTGTAAATACACGTAAATACATGCAGGATTAACGTTCCATTAAATGAGATAGTGTGGAAGATTCAAAACAACAACAACCTGCATTTATATAGTGCTTTTAATGTAATAAAACGTCCCAAGGCGTTTCACAGGAGCGTTATCAACAAAATTTGACACCGAGTCACATACCTGAGGACTGGGAGAAATTTAGAATTCAGCAGAGGAAGACTAAGGGTTTAATTAGGAGGGGAAAAATAGAGTATGAGAGTAAGCTTGCAGTGAACATAAAAACTGACTGCAAAAGCTTCTATAGATATGTGAAGAGAAAAAGATTAATCAAGACTTATGTAGATTCCTTGCAGTCAGAATCAGGTGAATTCATAATGGGGATCAAGGAAATGGCAGACCAATTGGTTCAGTCTTTTAAGGAAGACACAAATAATCTCCCGAAAATACTAGGGGACCGAGGGTCTCGCGAGAAGGAGGAACTGAGGGAAATTGATGAGATTGAAGGCCGATAAATCCCCAGTGCCTGATGGCCTGCATCCCAGAGTACTTAAGGAAGTGGCCCTAGAAATAGTAGATGCATTGGTGGTCATTTTCCAACATTCCATGGACTCTGGATCAGTTCCTATGGATTGGAGAGTAGCCAATGTAACCCCACTTTTTAAAGAAGCAGGGAGAGAGAAAACAGGGAATTATAGATGGGTTAGCCTGACATCGGTAGTGGGGAAAATGCTGCAATCAATTATTAAAGATGTAATAGCAGCGCATTTGGAAAGCAGTGACAGGATCAGTCCAAATCAGCATGGATTTATGAAAGAGAAATCATGCTTGACAAATCTTCTAGAATTTTTTGAGGATGTAACTAGTCGAGTGGACAAGGGAGAACCAGTGGATGTGGTGTATTTGGACTTTCAAAAGGCTTTTGACAAGGTCCCACACAAGAGATTAGTGTGCAAAATTAAGGGACATGGGATTGGGGATGATGTATTGATGTGGATAGAGAACTGGTTGGCAGACAGGAAGCAAAGAGTGGGAATAAAGCACAGGCAGTGACTACTGGGGTACCGCAGGGTTCAGTGCTGGGACCCCAGCTATTTACAATATATATTAATGATTTAGATGACGGAATTGAGTGTAATATCTCCAATTTTGCAGATGATACTAAGCTGGGTGGCAGTGTGAGCTGTGAGGAGGATGCTAAGAGGCTGCAGGGTGAATTGGACAGGTTAGGTGAGTGGGCAAATGCATGGCAGATGCAATATAATGTGGATAAGTGTGAGGTTATCCACTTTGGTGGCAAAAACAGGAAGGCAGATTATTATCTGAATGGTAACAGATTAGGAAAAGGGGAGGTGCAATGAGACCTGGGTGTCATGGTACATCACTCATTGAAAGCAGGTACAGCAGGCAGTTCAGAAAGCGAATGGCATGTTGGCCTTCATAGCTAGGGGATTTGAGTATAGGAGCACGGAGGTCTTACTGCAGTTGTACAGGGCATTGATGAGACCACACCTTGAGTATTGTGTGCAGTTTTGCCCTCCTAATCTGAGGAAGGACATTCTCGCTATTGAGGGAGTGCAATGAAGGTTCACCAGACTGATTCCCGGGATGGCAGGACTGACATATGAGGAAAGACTGGATCGACTAGGCTTATATTCACTGGAATTTAGAAGAATGAAAGGGGATCTCATAGATGCATGTAAAATTCTGACAGGATTGGACAGGTTAGATGCAGGAAGAATGTTCCTGATGTTGGGGAAGTCCAGAACCAGGTGTCACAGTCTAAGGATAAGGGGTAAGCCATCTAGGACTGAGATGAGGAGAAACGTTTTCACCCAGAGAATTTTGAACCTATGGAATTCTCTACCACAGAAAGTTGTTGAGTCCAGTTCATTGGATATATTCAAAGGGGAGTTAGATGTGGTCCTTACGGCTAAAGGGATCAGGTGGTATGGAGAGAAAGCAGGAATGGGGTACTGAGGTTGCATGATCAGCCATGATCATATTGAATGGTGGTGCAGGCTCGAAAGGCCGAATGGCCTACTCCTGCATCTATTTTCTATGTTTCTATGTTTCTATAAGGAGACATCGAGGCAGATGACGAAAAGCTTGGTGAAAGAGGCAAGTTTTAAGGAGCGTCCTAAAGGAGCAGAGAAAGGTAGAGAGGCGCAGAGGCTTAGGGAGGGAATTCCAGAGCTTCGGACCTTGGTAGCTGAAATGTGTATAAATTAAAGCTACAGAGAAATCAAGGTTAATGTGATGTGTATTTAATGCAATTTATGTTGACATGATTGCTCCCGTACCCATAAACTAGCTGTTGCATTGGTATTTTGAAGTTACTTCACGTATTTTGATATTTATTAAACAGGCATCTGTATTGCTCATGCAGATAAGTTCAATTTATATATATATATAAAATGTTTTGTCTAGTCCCTTTCATTACAGCAGTACACCTGGTTAATACCTATACATGGCAAAAAATCACTGCAGCATGCAGCAAGTTCAAAACATTTTATATATATATATATATATATAAATTGAACTTAGCTGCATGAGCAATACAGATGCCTGTTTAATAAATAGCAAAATATGTGAAGTAACTTCAAAATACCAATGCAACAGGTAGTTTATGGGTACGGGAGCAATCATGTCAACATAAATCGCATAAAATGCACATCTTTCTTTTCTCATTAGTAACAATAAAAACTTCTAACTGCTTCACCGAGTAAACAAAAATGATAAATTAACTCTTTGTTAAAAAATCTACCATTAGTGTCAGTTATGGCTCAGTGGGTAGCACTCTCATCCCACTCCAAGGACTTGAGCACAAAAATCTAAGCTGACACTCCAGTGCGGAACTGAGTGAGTGCTGCACTGTCAGTGGTGCCGTCTTTCAAATGAGATATTAAACCGAGGACACATCTTCCCTCTCAGTTGAACGTAAAAGATCCCACGGCACTATTTCAAAGAAGAGCAAGGGAGTTATCCACAATGTCCTGGCCAATGTTTAGCCCTCAATCAACTTCACTAAAACAAGTTATCTGGTCATTATCACATTGCTCTTTGCGGGGGCTTGCTGTGCACAAATTGGCTGCCCTGTTTCCCGCATTACAACAGTGACCGCACTCCAAAAGTACTCCATTGGCTGTAAAGCACTTTGAGATGTCTGGTGGTTGTGAATGGCGCTATATAAATGCAAGTCTTTCTTTCTGTTAATACAAAACCTACCATTAGCTCTTTCAACTATCTTGTGCCACTCCTAAATGACTCCAGGCAAAAAGGAAAGGGCTTGTGTTTGGCCATTTCTCTGGCACTGTGTACATGGAGTTGTATTACGTGGCGAATAACAGATTGTGCTGGTATAAGATTTTCGCGGGGCGAGGAATAATTTGTTGGAATCTGTCATTAGTTTGCATTTAAAAGGTTGCAAATTAGCTTTAAGCCTACAAATTTGCAAGTGCGCTCTCTTTTAACAGGAAATAGGATTTCCTGTTAAATCAGGGTGAGTGTGAAATGCATTTTTGCAGGATTAACGTTCGATTAAATGAGAGAGTGTGGCAGATTCAAAACAACAACAACTTGTATTTATATAGCGCCTTTAACTTAATAAAACGTCCCAAAGTGCTTCACGGGAGCCTGACAAAGCAACATTTGACGCCGAGCCACATAAGGAGATATAGGGGCAGATGACCAAAAGCTTGGCCAAGGAGGTCGGCTTTAAGGAGCGCCCTAAAGGAGAAGAGAGAAAGGCAGAGAGGTTTAGAGAGGGATTTCCAGAACTTAGGACCTTGGCAGCTGAAACGTGTATAAACTAACGCGACAGGGAAGTCACGGAAAATGTGATGTGCATTTAATCCCAATTTATGTTGGCATGATTGCTCCCGTACCCATAAACTACCTGTTGCGTTGGTATTTTTAAGTTACTTCAAGTATTTTGCCATTTATTAAACAGGTATCTGTTTTGTTTAAGCAGATAAGTTCAATTTATACATATATATATGTGCATATATAATGTTTTGTCTCAGTCCTTTTCATTACAGCATTGGACTTGGTTAATGCAGATCGTTGCCAAGGTGAATTTCCAGTCTGTGAACCACACTGAAATCACCCAGCCTCCCACTGCACAAATTAACCTGGAGATAAAGATTGACGAGGAAAAAAATTAAAAAAAATTGTTTTAATTTTGGAAAGGGGGGTAAATTAATTAACTGCACTTTAATATCCTAGAAAAAGCCATGCGGTGGACTGTGTAAGATTACATCAGGGAAAGTTAATGAATGAAGCTGGGTTTTACATTCTCTCGGTGCACCCTGCAGGTCTGGGATCGTTTCTGTTTATTACAAACTCAGAACCCCCTTTCCCCTCCCCTCCCAAAAAATGCATTTTCTCTTTGTGAAACGCTGCACGGTTTGTTGTAAGATCTATGTACTGAGCAGCCTTTAAAAAAAACATACTGAAGTGCATCAAAGATCTTCGTGTCCTTACAAGCCCGAAAACTCAAGACACACAAATAAGACGGAGGGGGGCGGGGGGGGATTCAATTCGTGACTTGAAGGGGATTTGTAAAGCTCAAGAGAGACAAATCCGGTTCGGTAGCAGCAAACGTGAGGAAACTGTTAAATCTCTCGCCTCTCCACTGCGAGCCTTGCACCTTGTCCTGCGAGTTGGGTGTCTATTGGAGCATCCAGCGCCGGGTTGGAGACACTTTTACCCCAAAAAGATTGGAGTCAATTTGTGCGAGAACTTAATCCGGATATGGTGTCAGTTGTTTAAAAAAAGGATGGAGTCTTTGAGAACACTTTCCTTATTTGTTGTTTTAACTAGCTTGTTATGAGCTCGACTGACCATCTCGGTGGCACAGGAAATATTCATCTTCTCCCAAACCACTTCCCCCAAAAAACCCAAATCCGGAGTAAGTAAACTTCGCGTTCTCTCGGGAAAGTCCGGCTCGCTTAAATGTTAAACCAGCGAGTATATTTGCACGCCAACAGATACAATTGGTTACAGTTACTGCAATTCTTCGTGCAATCAATCACTTCCACACTCTAGACAATATCTGGGAGGAGGGACAGTGTGAAATTGCACAGCTAGCAATTACAAGAAGGTTAGTAACATCAACCGGTGTTTAGTCTCATGGTCCATGCAGGGAGGATGTTGACATCTCGGTGTTTTGGATCTGTGCTATTTTTTTTTAATTAATGGGTTCGTTGAGGGGGAGGGAGAGAGAGAGAGAGAGGAGTCTTGCAATGGTACTCACCGTTCGTTCAGCTTCTTCGCTCGCTGGTCAATGTCACTCTGTCCTCAGCGTGCATCGCCTCCCAAATCAGATGCCGTGATCGCAGTCCACATCGCGGCAGATGTACCAGAGGATCACGTAAAGAATGAGCAGGATGGCAAAAATAAACAACGCCACCAAAATTGCCTTTGTGACCGGAGAGATCAGAGACTGCATGTCCATCCAGAAATCCTGGATATAAACGAAGCAAGCTTCGCAACGATAATAATAATAATATTATTAGTACTGACAATCACAAGCAGCCCTCCCCGATGCTAGATGGCTAGACACCCAGACACAACATCAAGAGGAAAGCCTCAGCCAGAAAGATTTTTTTCAGTGTCTCAACTGGGCAAGAGAGTTTAAAAAAAACAGGTAGCTTCCTTTCCGGCAGCCGAGTAAAAGACCAGAGACACTCAGCACATCGAATATTGACATGGCCAGATGAAAGACATAGCCAAAAGGAGAGAATGACAGAGAGAGGGGAGGGGGTGAGAGAGAGAGGTCCAGTGCAAACGCGTGTTCAGCCAAAAGAGATCAAACAATCCTAGTCTTCAAGAGGTCCACAGTCAAAATAAAACAAAGCAGAGCTTGGGATCTTTGCGCTCCTCTCCCTCTCTCCCACACACTCACTCCCTCTGGGTGGAGTGTCTCAAGCAGAGACCAGGGGAGGGTGAAAGTTGGGGTTTTGTATTCTTTCCCCGGCCAGTCAGTCGCCTATTTGTTGGGTGAAGGAGTCGTGTGTGTCTGTGTGTGAAAGACATCGATTAGTATTCCAGGAAGGAGATCTTCCCAACGCGCTGATGATTTCACGTGATTGTAGCTTTCTTTCTCTCTCTCTGTGACTCTCTCTCCACTTTATCGATGATTGTGTCTGTGTTTGATGTGATTTTTTTTGAAAGCACTTGTTTTTTTTTAAATGGGTCCATTTCACCCCCTCCGCACTGATCCCCAAGAGAATGTACCGCAAGAAGTGGAATCAACAATTCACTCCACACCTCGCAGACTCTGCAGTCCCAATCCGGATGGCTTCACACTTGTAAACCACACCGCCGGCGACAGTTTAGATTCCCTAGTAGGAAAGAGAGAGAAAGACTAAATAAAAACACCTCTCAACACGAGTAACCCTTGTGCCTTGTTTTAAAAATTCCGACTCTTAAGAGATCAATTTCGCGATTCTGTGAATGTAATTTGATTTGCACGGATTAATATTCGGAGTGTGGGGAAAAAGTAATGCAGGATATAACTCAGTAAATGGTACACAGCAGGCTATCTTCACTCTGTTTAGTTGTGGATAAAATAGAGTTTCTGTCAAAGAATAAAGCCTGCATTTAGATTTTCTAACTACGGTGCAGTGATGACTAAATTGGAACAAAAGTGTGCAGTGATTACTAAATTATAAGAACATAAGAAATAGGAGCAGGAGAAGGCCATTCGACCCCTTGAGCCTGCTCCGCCATTCAATAAAGTCATGGCTGATCTAAAAAGAAAGACTTGCATTTATATAGCGCCTTTCATGGACCACCAGACGTCTCAAAGCACTTTACAACCGATACTTTTGGAGTGTAGTCACTGTTGTAATGTGGGAAACGCAGCAGCCATATTGTGCGCAGCAAGCTCCCACAAACAGCAATGCGATCATTTGTTTTTGTTATGTTGATTGAGAGATAAATATTGACCAGGACACCAGGGATAACTCTTCAAAATAGTACCACGGGATCTTTTACATAGAAACATAGAAATATAGAAAATAGGTGAAGTAGGCCATTTGGCCCTTCGAGCCTGCACCGCCATTCAATGAGTTCATGGCTGAACATGCAACTTCAGTACCCCATTCCTGCTTTCTCGCCATACCCCTTGATCCCCCTAGTAGTAAGAACTACATCTAACTCCTTTTTGAATATATTTAGTGAATTGGCCTCAACAACTTTCTGTGGTAGAGAATTCCACAGGTTCATCACTCTCTGGGTGAAGAAGTTTCTCCTCATCTCGGTCCTAAATGGCTTACCCCTTATCCTTAGACTGTGACCCCTGGTTCTGGACTTCCCCAACATTGGGAACATTCTTCCAGCATCTAACCTGTCTAAACCCATCAGAATTTTAAACGTTTCTGTGAGATCCCCTCTCATTCTTCTGAACTCCAGTGAATACAAGCCCAGTTGATCCAGTCTTTCTTGATATGTCAGTCCCGCCATCCCGGGAATCAGTCTGGTGAACCTTCGCTACACTCACTCAATAGCAAGAATGTCCTTCCTCAAGTTAGGAGACCAAAACTGTACACAATACTCCAGGTGTGGCCTCACCAAGGCTCTGTACAACTGTAGCAACACATCCCTGCCCCTGTACTCAAATCCTCTCGCTATGAAGGCCAACATGCTATTTGCTTTCTTAACCGCCTACTGTACCTGCATGCCAACCTTCAATGACTGATGTACCATGACACCCAGGTCTCGTTGCACCTCCCCTTTTCCTAATCTGTCACCATAATAGCCTGTCTCTCTGTTTTTACCACCAAAGTGGATAACCTCACATTTATCCACATTATATTTCCTCTGCCATGCATTTGCTCACTCACCTAACCTATCCAAGTCACTCTGCAGCCTCATAGCATCCTCCTCGCAGCTCACACTGCCACCCAACTTAGTGTCATCCGCAAATTTGGAGATACTACATTTAATCCACTCGTCTAAATCATTAATGTACAATGTAAACAGCTGGGGCCCCAGCACAGAACCTTGTGGTACCCCACTAGTCACTGCCTGCCATTCTGAAAAGTACCCATTTACTCCTACTCTTTGCTTCCTGTCTGCCAACCAGTTCTCAATCCACGTCAGCACACTACCCCCAATCCCATGTGCTTTAACTTTGCACATTAATCTCTTGTGTGGGACCTTGTCGAAAGCCTTCTGAAAGTCCAAATACACCACATCAACTGGTTCTCCCTTGTCCACTCTACTGGAAACATCCTAAAAAAATTCCAGAAGATTTGTCAAGCATGATTTACCTTTCACAAATCCATGCTGACTTGGATCTATTATGTCACCACTTTCCAAATACGCTGCTATGACATCCTTAATAATTGATTCCATCATTTTACCCACTACCGATGTCAGGCTGACCGGTCTATAATTCCCTGTTATCTCTTTCTCTCCTTTTTTAAAAAGTGGGGTTACATTGGCTACCTTCCACTCGATAGAACCGGATTGAGAGCCTATGGAATGTTGGAAAATGACTGTCAATGCACCCGCTATTTCCAAGGCCACCTCCTTAAGTACTCTGGGATGCAGTCCATCAGGCCCTGAGGATTTATCGGCCTTCAATCGCATCAATTTCCTCAACACAATTTCCCGACTAATAAGGATTTCCCTCAGTTCCTCCTTCTTACTAGACCCTCTGACCCCTTTTATATCCGGAAGGTTGTTTGTGTCCTCCTTAGTGAATACCAAAACAAAGTACTTGTTCAATTGGTCTGCCATTTCTTTGTTCCCCATTATGACTTCCCCTGATTCTGACTGCAGGGGACCTATGTTTGTCTTTACTAACCTTTTTCTCTTTAAATATCTATAGAAGCTTTTGCAGTCCGTCTTAATGTTTCCTGCAAGCTTCCTCTCGTACTCTATTTTCCCTGCCCTAATCAAATGCTTTGTCCTCCTCTACTGAGTTCTAAATTTCTCCCAGTCCCCAGGTTCGTTGCTATTTCTGGCTAATTTGTATGCCACTTCCTTGGCTTTAATACTATCCCTGAGAGGGACTCAAACCCACAACTTTCTGGCTCAGAGATGAGTGTGCTACCCACAGCTGACACTCTATTCCACTCCACTTTCCTGCACTGTCCCCATATCCTTCGATTCCCTTAATATCCAAAGTTGTATCGATCTCTGTCTTGAATATACTCAACGACTGAGCCTCCACAGCCCTCTGGGGTAAAGAATTCAAGTCTACTGACTACTCTTTTGAAACCAGCCCCTGGCTTAAATTGTGCAATTGTTTTATCTATTTAGATGGTTAAGCAGCAACTTGTATTTATACAGAGCCTTTAATGTAGGAAAATGTTGTAAGCTGCTTCGCAGGAGTGATTATCAGACAAAATTTGACACCAAGCTACATAAAGAGGTACTCGGGCAGATGACCAAAAGCTTGGTGAAAGAGGCAGATTTTATGGAGGAGAGAGAGGGGTAGAGAGGCAGAGATGCTTCGGGAGGGAATTCCAGAGCTTGGGGCCTTGGCAGTTGAAGGCACAGCCACCGATGGTGGAGTGATTAAAATCTGGGATGCTCAAGAGGTCAGAATTGGAGGAGCGCAGATATCTCGGAGGGTTGTGGGGCTGGAGGAAGTTACAGAGATAGGGAGGGGCGAGGCCGTGGAGGGATTTGAAAACAAGGATGAGAATTTTAAACCACTGATAAATTTGCTTTTGTTTGAGTGGGGTGGGGGGAGGGGAATTTTCTTTTATAATTGCATACCGTCGCTCAAGTTTGCTTGCTTTATATTTGGATGCATTCTTTCACAGAGAGTTTATTTCATAATATTTTGCATGCTGTGGGGATATTCCACGCAGATTGCAGATTAGGCTGCCATGGATGAAGCTTTTTATGTAATCGTAATGGAATGGAGGTAAAATAAAATAGGGAAGCTTAAGCAAATTGTAGGATTAATGGGTGTATTTATGACGGCAGCTCTGGCAACCTCCAGAAATGACAAATGAGCACGAACGCACACCTGTGTCTATCTACATATAATACTGGTGGATCTCCCTGGATCTACGCATTGAGACCCAAGATCAAGTATAATTTTCAAAGTCAAGCAAGGTTAGATGCCAAGGGTTAACTACATCACAGTATGCAGACATATTCAGTCCCAATATTAAAGTCTTTATTTTTTTTATATTTCTATTATAAATTTCTCGATCCATGTTTATAATAGAAACTGCCATGCAAACTTATAATGCTGCAATAACACCCTACTTCCAGTGGCTGCGCTGCAGTACATCACTGGGGGAGGGTGTAATTTTTTTAAATTCATGTGATGTGGGCGTCGCTCGCAAGGCCAGCATTTATTGCCCATCCCTAAATGCCCTTGAGAAGGTGGTGGTGAGCTGTCTTCTTGAACCGCTGCAGTCCGTGTGGTGAAGGTACTCCCACAGTGCTGTTAGGGAGGGAGTTCCAGGATTTTGACCCAGCGACGATGAAGGAATGGCGATATACCTGTACTTCCAAGTCAGGTTGGTGGGGAATTTGGAGGTTGTTCCCATGCACCTGCTGCCCTCAGCCTTCTAGGTGGTAGGGGATCGCCGGTTTGGGAGAGGCTTTCGAAGGAGCCTTGGCAAGTTTCTGCGGTGCATGTTGTAATTGGTGCACACTGCAGCCACAGTGGTGGAGGGAATGAATGTTGAAGGTGGTGGCTGGGGTGCCAAATCAAGCGGGCTGCTTTGTCCTGGATGATGACGAGTCTCTTGAGTGTCGTTGGAGCTGCATTCATCTAGGCAAGTATTACATCACAGTCAGCTCCCATTTTAAAGTCATATTTTTGATCACAATTACAATGTGAAAAGTTAATATAGAGAGTTTCCATTATAAATGTGGGCATAGGAATTCATCATGGAAAAAGTTAACTGGAGGTGTACACAGGCATTAGATATTAACATAGAAAACATAGAAACATAGAAAATAGGTGCAGGAGTAGGCCATTCGGCCCTTCTAGCCTGCACCGCCATTCAATGAGTTCATGGCTAAACATGCAACTTCAGTACCCCAATAATATTTAATATATTGTATAGGTAATAAATGTCTTGTGTACTTCCTGACTTCCTGTAACACTTTCCCCACCCCTACTCCTACAGTTACATAAAGTGTCAGCCTTGGTTCTGTGGTTGAATTCTTGTTCTAAGTCAGAAGTCCCACTCCGTAGACTTGAGCACAAAATCTAGCCTGAAACTCCAGTGCAGTACAGAGGTAGTGCGGCATTGTCGGAGGTGTTGTCTTCTGGATTAAGGAATTAATGGCTATGGGGTATATGGAATTGGGTCATAGATCAGCCATGATCTCAATGAATGGGGTGCAGGCCCAAGGGGCTCAATAGCCTATTCCTATTCCTATGTTCCTATGGATGGAGATGTTAAACTAAGGTCCCAACTGCCCTCTTGGGTATTATCAAAGATCCCATAACATTATTCCAGTATATTTCAGTGACAGCATTGGCTCAGTGGGTAACACACTTGCCTCTCAGTCAGAAGGTTGTAGGTTCAAACCCCACTCAAGTACAAAAATCTAGGCTGATGCTCCAATGAAGTGCTGCACTGTCAGAGGTGCTGTCTTTTGGATGAGATGTTAAACGAGACCCCATCTGCTCGCTCAGTGTGGATGTAAAAGATCCCATGGCACTATTTCGAAGAAGGGTAGGAGAGTTATCCCCGGAGGTCTGGCCAATATTTATCCCTCCATCAACATAACAAAAACAGTTTATCTGGTCATTATCACATTGCTGTTGATGGGAGCTTATTGTGTGCAAATTGGTTGCCGTGTTTCCCACATTACAACAGTGACTTCACATCAAAAGTACTTCATTGGCTATAAAGAGCTTTAAGATGTCTGGTGGTCATGAAAGGTGCTATATAAATGTAAATCTTTTTTCTGTTTGGAAAGGTGCCCTAGCCAACATACATCTGTCAACCAACAGATTATGTGATCATCTATCTCATTGTAGTTTGTGGAGCCTTGCTGTGTGTAGATTGGCTGCTGCGCTTCCCTAAACAGTGACTACAGTTAAAAGTCCTTTGATGACCGTGATGTGCTTTGGGACATTCTGAGGTTGTGAAAGCAAGTTTTCTTCTTCTTTCGATAGTGATGTACCCTGCAACTCACCTGAGTAATGCCAGGGCAAATCAGAGAGAGACAGACAGACAGATGATACACATTAGAAATCAGTGGTTTACTGAAAGTTTAACTAGCTCGTAGCACACAGCAAGGTTCCACAAACTACAATCAGATAAATGCTGCAGCAATGAGTGAGCTACTGCATTTCAACATGAAGGATTTATTTTCGGTAAACATCCGATCCCTGACACATATCATATTTACACAACATGTAATGATTAGTATCAGTTCTAGTACTTTAAATCACTTACCATTCTGGCTATGGAGTGATACTGTAATCGGGACAGAAAAAACATAAATATGTGACCCGTTTGTGAGGTTTAAGTCTGTTGTGTCGTATTGAATCATAGAATCATAGATGTTTTCGGCACAGAAGGAGGCCTTTCGGCCCATTGTGTCTGTGCCAGCCGAAAAAGAGCTATCCAGCCTAATCCCACTTTCCAGCTCTTGGTCCGTAGCTTTGCAGGTTATGACACTTCAAGTGCACATCCAAGTACTTTTTAAATGTGATGAGGATTTCTGCCTCTACCACACTCTCAGGTAGTGAGTTCCAGGCCCCCACCACCCTCTGGGTCAAAAACATTTCCCCTCAACTCCAATTCTTCTACCAATTACTTTAAATCTATGCCCCTTGGTTAGTGACCTCTCTACTAGCGGAAATAAATCCTTTCTATCCACTCTATCTAAGCCCTTCATAATTGTATAAACCCTCAATTAAATCTTCCCTCAGCCTCCTCTGTTCCAAAGAAAACAGCCCCAGCCTATCCAATCTTTCCTCATGTGCCTTTCATGCCATCATAGTCACAACTTTACCAACGTTCGTGCCATGCATTGGTATTCAAGTGCTTCCGACATGACTACAGTTCAGTGGTCACTGCTGAAAAGCCTAAGCCACTGAGCACAAACCAGTGGTGCACAGGCCCCGTGTCTTTATAAACACAGATTGGCAATGATAGCAATCAATGGGTATGAATGAGAATGTCTGGCTTCACAGAAATGCCACAGAGTACTAACAGCGTTTTTTTTTTGATTGTACAAGAAAGGTTATCACAGTGCGATAACATACTTCTCAACCTACAGTGTGTTGAAAGGCTGGAATGTGGGTCAGTGCTTGGAGCAACAATCCAGCTTTCAGTGGACTGGACAAATCAGCTGATTCCGCTACCGTGAGCTGCTGTTCTCAATGTCGCTGGCTTCTGTCGGGATGTCCCAATTAAATCAGGACATTTAAGAGGTATGAAGGATCAAAAAGACTTGCACTTCTATAGTTCCACCAGTCCCAAAGCACTTTACAGCCAATTAAGTACTTTGAGAAATGTAGTCTCTGTTGTAATGTGGGATACGTGGCAGCCAATCTGCGCACAGCAAGCTCCCACAAACAGTAATGTGATAATGATCAGATAATCTGTTTGAGTGATGTTGATTGAGGGATAAAAATTGACCAGGACACCAAAAGAACTCCCCCGCTCTTCTTCGAAATAGTGCCATAGGGTCTTTTACGACCACCTAAGAGTAAACAGGGCTTCGGTTTAACGTCTCATCTGAAAAACAGCACTGCCCTGAAGTGTCATCCCAGATTTATGTGCTCAAATATCTGGAGTGGGACTTGAACCAACAACCTTCAGACACAGAAGCAAAGATGCTACCCACTGAGCCATGGAACTTACACACAAAACATTAACCCATTTTTCTCATCCTTAAATGCTGATAATAACACAACTCAAATTTATATAGCACTTTGAACATAGAAACACATCCCAAGGAACTTCACTGGAAAGAACTCAGACAAAAATTGATGCAGAGGCAAAGACGGAGGAGAAAATAGGAGAGATGATTAAAAGCTTGCGCAAAGAGGTAGGTTTTAAGGAGGGACTTAGAGTAGGAGAGAAAGGTGCAGAGGTGGAGATGTTTAAGGAGGGAATCCTCGAGCTTATGGCATGGAGGTATAGCCGCCAATGGTTGGGCAAATAGAGTGGGGCATACCTGAGAGGCCAGAGTTGGGGACACCCAGTCTTCTTTGATATTTGTAGAGCTGGAGGAGTTAGAGATAGGAAGGCTATAGAAAGAAAGAAAGACTTGTATTTATATAGCCCATTCCATAACCACCGGATGTTTCAAAGTGCTTTACAGCCAATGAAATACTTTTGGAGTGTAGTCATTGTTGTAATGTAGATCAGCAACCATGGGGGTAATGGACGAGTGGAACTTGGTGCATATTAGGATATGGGTAGCAGAGTTTTGAATGAAATCAAGGAAGGTGTAAGAATGGAGACCATCCAGGAGAGCATTGGAATAGTCAAGTGTGGAGATAATGAATGCATTGCTTAGGGTTCCGGTAGTTCAAAAGCTAAGGCAGGAATGAGACAGGAGATCTTATGGAGGTGGAAGTAGGCAATCTATCTGATGGAGAGGGTATGATGTGCAAGCTGAGCTTGGGTCAAATAGGACGCCGAAGTTGCAAACAGTCGAGTTCAGCCAGAGACCATGGCAGGGGAAGTGGATGGAATCATAGAAACATAGAAGCATAGAAATTAGGTGCAGGAGCAGGCCATTCAGCCCTTCGAGCCTGCACCACCATTCAATTAGATCATGGCTGATCATTCAACCTCAGTACCCCTTTCCTGCTTTCCCTCCATAACACCTTGATCCCTTTGGCCATAAGGGCTATATCTAACTCCCTTTTGAATATATCTAACGAACTGGCCTCAACAACTCTCTGCGGTAGGGAATTCCACAGGTTAACCACTCTGAATGAAGAAGTTTCTCCTCATCTCAGTCCTAAATGGCTTACCCCTTATTCTTAGACTGTGACCCCTGGTTCTGGAACTCCCCAACAACGGGAACATTCTTCCTGCCTCTAACCTGTCCAATCCCGTCAGAATTTTATATGTTTCTATGAGATCCCATCTCATTCTTCTAAACTCCAGTGGATACAAGCCCAGTTGATACGGTCTCTCCTCATAAGTCACTCCTGCCATCCCGGGAATCAGTCTGGTGAACCTTCGCTGTACTCCCTCAATAGCAAGAACGTCCTTGCTCAGATTAGGAGACCAAAAATGAACACAATATTCCAGGTGTGGCCTCACCAAGGCTCTGTACAACTGCAGTAAGACCTCCCTGCTCCTATACCCAAATCCTCTCGCTATGAAGGCCAACATGCCATTTGCCTTCTTCACTGTCTGCTGTACCTGCTTGCCAACCTTTAATGACTGATGTACCATGACACCCAGGTCTCGTTGCACCTCCCCTTTTCCTAATCTGTCACGATTCAGATAATATTCTGTCTTCCTGTTTTTTGCCATCAAAGTGGATAACCTCACATTTATCCACATTATACTGCATCTGCCATGCATTTGCCCACTCACCTAACCTGTCCAAGTCACGCTGCAGCCTCTTAGCATCCTCCTCACAGCTCACTCCACCACCCAGCTTAGTGTCATCTACAAACTTGGAGATATTACATTCAATTCCTTCATCTAAATCATTGATGTATATTGTAAATAGCTGGGGTCCCAGCACTGAACCTTGCGGCACCCCACTAGTCACTGCCTGCCATTCCAAAAAGAACCCGCTTGTTCCGACTCTCTGCTTCCAGTCTGACAACCAGTTCTCTATCCATGTCAATACATTACCCCCAATACCATGTGCTTTAATTTTTCACATTAATCTCTTGTGTGGGACCTTGTCAAAAGCCTTTTGAAAGTCCAGATACACCACATCCACTGATTCTCCCTTGTCCACTCTACTAGTTATATCCTCAAAAAATTCTAGAAGATTTGTCAAGCCTGATTTCCCTCTCATAAATCCATGCTGACTTGGACCGATCCTGTCACAGCTTTCCAAATGCACTGCTGTTTCATCTTTAATAATTGATTCCAACATTTTCCCCACCAGTGGAAAGGGAACTGAGTTAGTGGCAAGAACTGAAGACGATGACTTCAGTCTTCTGTGTTAAAGTTGGAGAAAATTGCGACCCATCCTGCACTGGGTGTCGGAAAAGCTGGCTGGCACCAAGACAAGTTGGTGGTGAGATAGAGCTGGGTGTCATCGGTATATCAGTACAACTTGACATGACATCGTCGCATGATGTCAGAAGGGGCAGCATATAGATGAGAAATAAGGGGAATTAAGGATAGATCCTTGAGGGATGGTGCGGGGGTGGGAAGAGAAGCCATTGTGGGAGATTCTCTGGCTAGGACTGGATCAGTAAGAGTGGAGCCAGGTGAGGGCAGCACCTCTCTGTTGGACAATGGAGGAGAGGTACTTGAGTAGGATGGTGCAGTTAACCTTGTTAAACGCTGCAGAAAGATGGATGGAGGATTAGGAATGACAGTGTACCACTGTCGCAATCACCGAGGATGCCTTTTCAGTGCTGCAGCAGGGTGTAAACCTGAATGGAATGGTTCAAATATAGAGTTACGGGAAAGATGGGCATAGATTTGGGAGGCGACAGCCCATTCAAGGATTTGGGAGAGGGAAGTGGGGTTGGAAGGGGGAAGGGAATGAGAGTGGTGCGAGATACAAGGAAGTGATCAGAGATGACTTTATCTGCGATTGAGACAATGGGAATAGAGAGGCAACGTGGGATGTCAAGGTCGAGAGGATCGGCGTGAATGTGGCTAGAAAATGTATACGGAGGGAGAAGTTAAAGGAGGTTAGTTAACTCAGAGGGTAAGGCATATGGAGATGGGGGTTGAAATCACCGAGGATGAGGAGTCACCTAGTGCAGAAGCTGAGGGAACAAAGGAGTGAGGATACCTCGGTGAGAAACTCAAAGTGGTGCTCGGTGCTGAGTGTCAGCTGTGGCTCAGTGGGTAGCCTCTGAGTCAGAAGGTTGTGGGTTCAAGTCCCACTCCAGGGACCTGAACACTAAGTAATCTAGGCTGACTCCAGTTCAGTGCTGAGGGAGCGCTGCACTGTTGGAGGTGCTGTCTCTCAGATGGGACGTTAAACCGAGGCCCCTTCTCAAGTGGACGAAAAAGACCCCATGGCACTATTTCGAAGAAGAGCAGGAGAGTTATCCCCAATGTCCGAGCCAATGTTTATCCCTCAATTAACAAAAAAACAGATTATCTGATCATTATCACATTGCTGTTTGTGAGAGCTTGCTGTGCACAAATTGGCTGCCGCGTTTCCCTGTGACTGCACTTCAAAAGTACTTCATTGGCTGTAAAGTGCTTTGAGATGGCTGGTGGTTGTGAAAGGCACTAAATAAATACAAGTCTTTCTTTCTTGGTTGGTCAGTAGTGCACATGGATATGGCAAGAGGGATGGGACAACGTAAAGTGCTGAAAGGAGGATAAGGTGCCAGGGGAGTAACCATGTTGCAATTTGCTGATAAGTGCCACACCGTCACCATGACTGTTTGGACGGGGCAGGTGCAGCCAGGTGGAGAGGCTTCAGCAAGGGGAGAGGTGTTGTCATCTGTGAACCAAACATCCATCATGGCCATGGTGCCAATGCAATGATCCACAATAGAGTCTTGGAAGGCAAGGGCCTTGTTTGTAAGTGAACAGACACTCTGGCCAGAATCTTTCCAGCCCTGCAATTGTGGGTTTGGAGGCGGGCCCACTGTCAAAGTGGCCGTGATTGACAGCAGGTCGGTAACCTGCTCTCAACCCGCCTCTGTGAGAGTTTCTCAACTGTCAGGTTGGAATTCAGATAGCAGACCCAACAGCAAGCGGCAGGACAGGTAATTAATATCATTAAAAGGTAGTTAAGAGGTTTAAAAGCAGGCACATGCAATTTTACCAATCTTTTGACAGATTTGCCGTCCTTCGGGTTTCACGCCAGGTAAGTGGAGTCGGGTTCTCTGTGACTCTCAATTGCTTTGGCTAGTTGACAGCTGCAGAAGTGCTACCATTTCATAGCTGTTCACTTTCCAATGTCAGAAGCTGAAGTTTTCAGGTGTTGGAAGAGACTTTTGAGCTACATGCACTTTGGGAACGTTTGCAGTGAACTCTCTATTCACTTGGAGCAACCTCTCTCACCATTGGCAGATCGCTTCTGTCATCTCAACCTCACCTGCCATCTATTCCAGCAGCATCGGTGTCCTTGAAAAGATCTCACCTTGGTTCTTAGAATCCCACCGCGATCAGCCCCAACACCATGGGGCGGTGGAGGGGGGAGGGGGGGTCATCGGTGGGAGGGGTGAGGGAGCTTGGAAGGAGGTTGGCAAGATTAGCCCCTCCCCCCTGCAGGCACGCTGGGCAGCAAGATTGGCAAGGGAGGAGGATGGGGCAGTTGGGGCTGTTAGTGGCAAGGAGGCAGTGACAAGTGCTTTGTTGAGCCCTTCAGAGAATATCGAGAGAGGGCTTATCCAAGAGGTTTATCCTAAAGGATGTCAAGTCTGGATCGGGAGCAGGAGAAGGTGGACGAATAGTGAAGTGTATGTAGGGATTTGGGGAACAAACTACCCAAGACGAGAGAAATGAAAAGATGCATGACTGATTACAATGGAAATGATATGTGGTTTCCAGCATTTCTGTTTTCGTTTCAAAGATGAATAATACATAGGGTCAGAGTACCTGCAGTCTAGATTACACCTGTCCCTCTAGAATAATATTCTATCAAAATAAATTTCAATGGCATGTCATTACTGGCAGTGATAAAAATGAACTACACATTTCTCAAATTGTATATAGCTTATTTTCATCTCTCCAGTCAAAAAAACTAAATTGCGTTTATAAAAACATTAAGTTTTTTCCCGTTGTCTCTTAGGCCAGGCTAGTTTGGTTCAGTCGGTAGCACTTTTGCCCCAGAAGTTGTCAGTCCAAATCCCCTGCCATGCCGAACCATTCAGTGACATTCGCAACTCCTCAACTAATGAAGCAGGCAGCAAGACCTGGATGACATTCAGGCTTAGGCTGATAAGTAGCAAGTAAAATTCGCACCACACAAGTGCCAGGCAATGACTATCTCCAACAAGCGAGAGTCTAACCATCACCCCTTGACATTCAATGCCATTACCATCACTGAATCCCCCACCATCAATATCCTGGGGGTCACCATTGACCATAAACTGGACCAGCCACATAAATACTGTGGCAACAAGAGCGGGTCAGAGGCTGGGTATTCTGCAGCGAGTGTCTCACCTCCTGACTCCCCAAAGCCTTTCCACAAGGCACAAGTCAGGAGTGTGATGGAGCACTCTCCACTTGCCTGGATGAGTGCAGCTCCAACAACACTCAAGAAGCTCGTCACCATCCAGTACAAAGCAGCCTGCTTGATTGGCACCCCATTCACCACCTTAAACATTCAGTCCCTCCATCACCGATACACCGTGACTACAAGATCCACTTCAGCAACTCACCAAGGCTTCTTCGGCAGCACCTCCCAAACCAGTGATCTCTACCACCTAGAAGGACAAGAGCAACAGGTGCATGGGAACAGCATCATCTCCAAACTCCTCTCTAAGTTACACACCATCCTGACTTAGAAGTATATCAACGTTTCTTCAACGTCGCTGAGTCAAAATCTTTGAAGTCTCTCCTTAACAGCACTGTGGGAGTGCCTTCACCACATGGACTACAGCGGTTCAAGAAGGCGGCTCACCACCATCTTCTCAAGGGCAATAAGGGATGGACAATAAATGCTGTCCTTGCCAGCGATGACCCCAGCACAAGATTGAATAAAACATATATATATATATCCAGTGCAGCACTGAAGGAATTGCAAAAGATGCCTGTCCTTTGGAAATAAATATGATAGGGACAGGTGGAGGCCATTCAGCCCCTCAAGCCTGTATACCTCAACTCCTGGACCCCGGTTTTATGTTCCCATGGATCGCAAAGCTTCTACAGCAGTATTTGAAGAAAAACAGGGAGATTAAGGCCAGTGGTCTTCCCTAACCAACACCACCAGAAGCAAATTAACTGGTGATTCTTCTCATTGTAGCTAAATCACACAAAACAGTGACATATCTTGTGTTATATATGTGAACTTGTATTTACTCTGTACAGCCAGCAGAGGGCTCATCCCCTGGAGTCCCAAGGGATCCCATAATACATTGGGAGCACAGGCATTTAAGAAGGCTTCACAGGTTGGAGAGGCACTTTGTAGACCTGCAATAAAAGACGAAGGTCACACTTTACTTTGAGCTCACAGTGTTCACTCTGACTCTTTCTCCATACACAACAACAGGCGATGAGATACAGATAGCAAACCCAAAGATGCAGAGAACAGTGGGCATCCTGGAGACAGTTTCGGTGGGAGATGATTGGGAAACTTTTGTGGAGCGACTCGACCAATACTTCGTGGCCAACGAGCTAGATGGGGAAGAGAGCGCTGCCAAACGAAGGGCGATCTTCCTCACCGTCTGTGGGGCACCAACGTATGGCCTCATGAAGAATCTGCTCACTCCAGCGAAACCCACGGAGGAACTGTATGATCATTTGTGCACACTGGTCCGAGAGCATTTGAAGCCGAAGGAAAACGTTTTGATGGTGAGGTACCGGTTTTACACCTACAAAAGGTCTGAAGGCCAGGAAGTGGCGACCTATGTCGCCGAGCTAAGATGCCTTGCAGGACATTGCGAATTTGAAGGACATTTGGAACACATGCTCAGAGACCTTTTTGTAATTGGCATTGGCCACGAAACCATATTTCACAAACTTTTGACTGTAGAGACCCCAATCTTGAGTAAAGCCATAGCGATAGCCCAGGCGTTCATTGCCACCAGTCACAATACGAAGCAAATCTCTCAGCTCACAAGTGCTGCTACAAGTATTTTGAACAAAGTGATGTTGTTTTCGAATCATAATGTACAGGGCAGGTCACACATACCTGCAGCTACACATCCACAGATGGACTTAGATTCCACCATCAAGGGTGATGAATGCAAGGCCATTAACACCTTGTTGGCGCTGTGGGGGTGATCATCGTTTCCATTCATGCCGATTCAAAGAGTATGTTTGCAAGGACTGTGGAACAATGGGACACCTCCAACGAGTGTGCAGACGAGCTGCAAAGCCTGTTAAACCTGCAAACCACCACATTGCAGAGGAGGACAGATCCACAGAGGATCACGATGAACCAGAGCCTCAGATAGAGGAGGCAGAGGTACATGGGGTGCACACATTCACCACAAATTGTCCCCCGATAAGGCTGAATGTTGAACGAAATGGACTCCCGGTGTCAATTCAGCTGGACACGGGCGCGAGCCAGTCCATCATGGGCAAAAAGACTTTTGAAAGGTTGTGGTGCAACTAGGCCTCAAGGCCAGTCTTAACTCCAGTTCACACGAAACTAAGAACTTACACTAAAGAACTGATTCCTGTAATCGGCAGTGCTATCGTAAAGGTCTCCTATGATGAAGCAGTGCACAAGCTATCCGTTTGGGTGGTACCGGGCAATGATCCCATGCTGCTCGGCAGGAGCTGACTGGGAAAGATACGCTGGAACTGGGATGTCGTCCGAGCACTATCGCCCGCTGACGACACTTTGTGTGCCCAGGTCTTAAACAAATTTCCTTTGCTGTTCGAACCAGGCATTGGGAAATTCCAAGAAGCAAAAGTGCAGATCCACCTAATTCCGGGGGTGAGAGCAGTACTGGACATGATGAGAGAAAGGGTAGAGATCAAGCTAGTCCGGCTGCACAGAGAGGGCATCATTTCACCAATCGAGTTCAGCGAGTGGGCCAGTCCTATTGTCCCAGTGCTCAAAGGACACGGCACCATCAGAATCTGTGGCAATTACAAAGTAACTATCAATCGTTTCTCCCTGCAGGACCAATACCCATTACCAAAGGCCGACGACCTTTTTGCAACACTGGTGGGAGGAAAGACGTTCATGAAGCTGGATCTGACTTCAGCCTACATGACGCAGGAACTGAAGGAATCATCGAAGACCCTCACGTGCATCAATATGCACAAAGGTCTTGTTGTTTGGAACAGATGCCCGTTTGGAATCCGATCAGTGGCGGCGATGTTCCAGAGAAACATGGAAAGTTTACTGAAGTCGGTTTCGCACACAATGCTCTTCCAGGACGACATCTTAGTCACATGTCGTAACACAGTCGAGCACCTGCAGAACCTGGAGGAGTTTCTTAGTCGACTCAACCGCGTGGGGCTGAAGCTAAAACGCTTGAAATGCGTTTTCCTGGTGCCTGAAGTGGAGTTCTTGCGAAGGAGGATTGCGGCGGACGGCATCAGGCCCACCAACGCGAAGATGGAGGCAATCGAGAACGCATCGAGGCCACAGAACGTGACGGAGCTGCGGTAGTTTCTGGGACTCCTGATCTACTTTGGTAACTTCTTACCGGGTCTCAGCACACTGCTAGAACCACTGCCTATCTTACTACGAAAAGGGGGCGAATGGGTTTGAGGCAAAAGCCAAGAAAATGCCTTTGTAAAAGCGAGAAAATTGTTATGCTCAAAACAAATTGTTTGTGTTGTATGATCCATGTAAGCGTTTGGTACTAGCATATGATGCGTCGTAATATGGCGTCGGGTGTGTATTGCAACAAGCTAATGATTTTGGGAAACTGCAACCGGTTGCTTATGCATCCAGGGGTCTGTCTAACGCTGAGAGAGCCTACAGCATGATTGAAAAAGAAGCGTTAGCGTAAGTCTATGGGGTAAAGAAAATGCATCAATACCTGTTTGGGTTAAATTTTGAATAGGAAACTGACCATAAGCCACTTATATCCATGTTTTCCGAGAATAAAGGGATAAATACCAATGCATTGGCCCGCATCCAGAGATGGGCGCTCATGTTGACCACATACAACTACGCCATCCGCCACAGGCCAGGCACAGAAAACTGCATCGATGCTCTCAGTAGGCTGCCATTGCCCACCACGGGGGTGGAAATGGTGCAGCCCGCAGATCTAGCCATGGTTATGGAAGCATTTGAGAGTGAGCAATCACCCATCACTGCCCGGCAGATCAAAACCTGGACAAGCCAGGACCCCTTATTATCTCTAGTCAAAGGCTGTATGCTTCACGGGAGCTGGTCCAGTGTCCCAGTGGAAATGCAGGAAGAGATAAAGCCGTTCCAGCGGCGCAAAGATGAAATGTCTATACAGGCAGACTACCTTCTGTGGGGCAATCAAGTAGTGATCCCCAAGAAGGGCAGAGAAACCTTCATCAATGACCGCCACAGTAGCCACCGAGGCATCATAATGATGAAAGCGATAGCCAGATCCCACGTGTGGTGGCCCGGTATCGATGCGGACTTCGAGTCCTGCGTTCACAGAAGTAATACATGCTCGCAGTTAAGCAATGTACCCAGGGAGGCGCCGCTAAGTTTATGGTCTTGGCCCTCCTAACCGTGGCCTAGGGTACATGTCGACAATGCAGGCTCGTTCTTGGGTAAAATGTTCCTTGTGGTTGTAGACGCATACTCCAAATGGATTGAATGTGAGGTAATGTTGGCTAACACGTCCGCTACACTACTGAAAGCCTGCGGGCCATGTTTGCCACTCACGGCTTACCCGATGTCCTGGTGAGCGACAACGGGCCATGTTTTACCAGTGCTGAGTTCAAAGAATTCATGACCCGTAATGAGATCAAACATGTCACATCTGCCCCGTTTAAACCAGCTTCCAATGGTCAGTCAGAGAGAGCAGTGCAAACCATCAAGCAAGGCTTGAAGAGGATAACTGAAGGCTCTCTGCAGACTCGCCTATCCCGAGTCCTGCTTAGCTACCGCACGAGACCCCACTCACTCACTGGGATCCCACCTGCTGAACTGCTCATGAAAAGAGCACTTAAGATAAGGCTCTCGTTAGTTCACCCTGATCTACATGAACAGGTAGATAGCAGTCGGCTTCAACAAAGTGCATACCATGATAACGCAAATGTGTCACGCGAGATTGAAATCAATGATCCTGTATCTGTATTAAATTATTGACAAGGTCCCAAGTGGCTTTCCGGCACTGTTGTGGCCAAAGAGGGGAGCAGGGTGTTTTGGGTCAAACTTTCAAATGGACTCATTCACCGGAAACACTTGGACCAAATCAAACTCAGATTCATGGACTATCCTGAGCAACCCACCTTGGTCCCTACCTTTTTTGATCCCCCAACATACACACCAGTGGCAACCGGCACCACGGTTGACCACGAAGCAGAACCCATCATCCACAGCAGCCCTGTAGGGCCCAACACACCAGGCAGCCCAGCAAGGCCAGCTGCACAGCAGCCCAGCGAGGGCCCAACAAATGATTCAACAACACCAGCTTTCACACCGAGATGATCAACCAGGGCAAGAAGGGCCCCAGACCGACTCACATTGTAAATATTTACACTATTGACTTTGCGGGGGGAGTGCTGTTATATATGTGGACTTGTATTTACTCTGTACAGCCACCAAGGGATCCCATAATCCCTTGGGAGCACAGGTATTTAAGAAGGCTTCACAGGTTGGAGAGGCACTCTGGAGACCTGCAATAAAAGACTGAGGTCACACTTTACTTTGAGCTCACAGTGTTCAGTCTGACTCTTTCTCCATATACAACACCTTGCATCCTGCAGTTTGACATTGAGAAACCTGGAGTAAACATCAAGTTCCATTGGCAGGACACAACCTATAGCATCTTGCTGTATGCAAAATGGTTGCCGTATTTTCCTTCATAGCAACAATGATTGCATTTCTAAGTAATAGTCCATTGTACGTGAAGCACTTTGCAAGGCAAGTCTTTCATTTTCAATCAAGACGCGTTCTATCACTTGGTGAGTTTTGTCCTCGTCTGTGTGGAAATGTTCTTGTTTTTGTCGTGAAACTTTCGCTTTCCTAAACAGGATTGAGTTCATAAACGCAAGTACAGATTATACAGTTGCTGTGTGAAAAGATAATGTGCTCATGGATTAATGGAAATGTCATGGCAAGAAAGGACTGGGATGTTGAATGTTCTCTTCCTCCTATACGTGACAGGCTTTTCGAACACAAAAACTTGATCTCAGCTAACCACTATCCTCTTGATTTATCTCTTCTTCGCTCCTCTTATGTCAGCTGTGACTCAGTTGGTAGCACTCTCGCTTCTGAGCTGAGGAGGAATTTCTTCATAAGAACAGAAGGAATAGGATCAGGAGTAGGCCATACGGCCCCTCAAGCCTGCTCCGCCATTTAATACGATCATGGCTGATCTGATCATGGACTCAGCTCCACTTCCCTGCCCGCTCCCCATAACCCCTTATTCCCTTATCGGTTAAGAAATTGTCTATCTCTGACTTAAATTGAATCAATGATCCGCTTCCACAGCTCTCTGAGGCAGTGAATTCCTTAGATTTACAACCCTCTGAGAGAAGAAATTCCTCCTCATCTCAATTTTAAATGGGCGGCTCCTTATTCTAACATCATGTCCTCTAGTTCAAGTCACCCCTATCAGTGGAAACCTCCTCTCTGCATCCACCTTGTCAAGCCCCATTAAAAATCTTATACGTTTCGATAAGATCACCTCATTCTTCTGAATTCCAATGAGTAGAGGCCCAACCTACTCAACCTATCCTCATAAGTCAACGCCATCATCTCTGAAATCTCTGAATCTTTGAAATTCTCTACCCCAAAGGGCTGTGGATGCTGAGTCATTGAGAATATTCATGGTTCAGATAGGTAGATTTTTGGACTCTAGGGTAATTAAGAGATATGGAGATCGGGCGGGAAAGTGGAGTTGAGGTCAAAGATCAGCTATGATTGAATGACGAAGCGGGCTCGAAGGGACATATGGCCTATTCCTGCTCATAATTCTTATGTTCTTATATATCAGAAGGTTATGGGGTCAAGTCCCACTCCAGGGACTGGAGCACGTGACCCAATGTTGACACTCCAGTGCAGTGCTGGGGGAGCGTTGCACTGTCGGAGGTGCCGTCTTTCAGGTGAGACGTTAAACCGAGGCCCCATCTGCTCTCTTAGGTGGACGTAAAAGATCGCATGGGATTATTTCAAAGAAGAACAGGGGAGTTCTCCCCGGTGTCTTGGCCAATAGTTATCCCTCATCCAACATCATTAAAACAGATTATATGATCATTATCACAATGCTGTTTGTGGGTGCTTGCTGTGCGCAAATTGGCTGCCGCATTTCCAACAGTACAACAGTGACTCCACTTCAAAAAGTACTTCGTTTGGGACATCTAGTGGTCATGGAAGGCACTATATAAATGCAAGTCTTTCTTTTCAGTTATCATAGTGTCCTGCACTATTGGTCTTGACCTTTCAGCAAGGTTTTTCAACGTATAGCTGATTGACATTGGATAGATAGATATTCCAGAGGTTTGCCCAATTTACCTGGAAGGTTGGTGGGGAAAGGGGAGGGTAAGACAAATAAACATTGGACAACCTTTCGGCAGGAGATTAAATGGTTTGGGTCGAGTCCATGATCATATCATCATATCATAGGCAGCCCCTCGAAATCGAGGAAGACTTGCTTCCACTCTAAAACTGAGTTCTCAGGTAACTGTACAGTCCAATACGGAAATTACAGTCTCTGTCACAGGCAGGACAGACAGTCATTGAAGGAAGGGGTGGGTGGGGAGACTGGTTTGCCGCACGCTCCTTCCGCTGCCTGCACTTGATTTCTGCATGCTCTCAGCGACGAGACTCGAGGTGCTCAGCTCCCTCCCAGATGCTCTTCCTCCACTTAGTGCGGTTTTTGGCCAGGGACTCCCAGGTATCGGTGGGGATGTTGCATTTTATCAAGGAGGCTTTGAGGATGTCCTTGAAACGTTTCCTCTGCCCACCTGGGGCTCGCCTGCCGTGTAGGAGTTCCGAGTAGGGCACTTGCTTTGGGAGTCTTGTGTCAGGCATGTGAACATGCCTGATCTTCCGATCCCTCCATGACCTCGCCACACCCTATCTCTAATCTCTTTCAGCCTCACAAACCCACGAGATGTCTCGATCTTCCTCGCTGCCATGCTCCACCTCTCACTCAACTGGAATGGAATTAAACTACAGAACCAGTGGGAACCTGTTCAACCTTCGTCGCCTCCAGGCCAGATCAAGGACCGTCCCACCCTCTGTTGTCGAGCTACAGTACACGGACGACACTTGCATCTGTGCACATTCAGAAAGTCCATGATAGATACATACTCTAAAACAAGGCATTCAGAATGCTTACTGCCTGTGAGAAGATGGCTCCTATTTCCAAAATACTGTGGAAAAGAAGAATATGCCAAAGGTCAAACAGTGGTAAATATGAACAGGTCAGGCAGCATCTGTGGAGAGGAAGCAGAGTTAATGTTTTGGGTCGATGACCCATCCTCAGTTCTGACAAAGGGTTATCGACCCAAAACGTTAACTCTGCTTCCTCTCCACAGATGCTGCCTGACCTGCTGAGATTTTGAGTATTTTCTGTTTTTATTCCAGATTCCAGCATCCGCAATATTTTGCTTTTGTATTAGTGGTAAATATGATTCCATTCTAACTCATTATTCTGTAATACTTCCAAATTGGAAATCCATACCTCCCTCAGCCTTCACTTACGAACATACCTAATTGATAAACATGAACAAAAGTGTTGGGGAAAAAAGCCTGAACTCTTACAGGACAAGTAGTTTCAATACAAATCTCCACTGTACAACATTCTCATCCTGTTTACAAATCCCTCCATGGCCTCACCCCTCCCTAGCTCTGTAATCTCCTCCAGCCTCACAACCTCACGAGATATCTGCACTTCTCTAATTCTGCCCTCTTGAGCATCCCTGATTATAATCGCTCAACCATTGGTGGCCGTGCCTTCTGTTGCCTAGGCCCCAAGCTCTGGAACTCCCTGCCTAAACCTCTCCACCTCGCTATCCTCCTTTAAGACGCTCCTTAAAACCTACCTCTTTAACCATCATCATCATCAGAGGCATTCTCTCGAAATCGAGGAAGACTTGCTTCCACTCTAAAAGTGAGTTCTCAGGTGACTGTACAGTCCAATACGGGAATTACAGTCTCTGTCACAGGTGGGACAGACAGTGGTTGGAGGAAAGGGAGGGTGGGACTGGTTTGCCGCACACCCCTTCCACTGCCTGCGCTTGTTTTCTGCATGCTCTCGGTGACGAGACTCAAGGTCTTTAAACAAACTTTTGGTTACCTGCCATAATTTCTTCTCATGTGGCTCGGTGTCAAATTTATCTGTTTGTTTTATAACACTGCTGCAAAGTGCCTTGGGGTGTTTTACTATGTTAAAGAATAAATAAAAGTTGTTTTTGTTGTTACAGAACTATAAACACTATTTTCAATATCTCCTACCTGAGAGGAAATACATAGCAAGACAGCACAAAACTTTAACAGCACAGCGATGATTAGTTGACAAGGGTTGAAATACCCTTTTTCAGTAAGCATTTCCTTACAGGCTGTTGGCAACCAACAGCTCGTTTGGATGGAACAATTAGGTTTTCCCTTTTATAGATGTAAAGTCCTGTCCCCTCAGTACAGATTCACACAAGGCATGTAGTGAAGTCAAGGTCACTCTGGACCTGCATCTTTATTTCACAGCTCTGGAATGCTGCACTTGCCTGAGACCTGTCCTTTTCAACCTGTCTCTTGCAAGTGCACCCCTGGTGGTAAGGTATGCTGGTGGTTACATATCTTATATCTTATTTCAGTCATGTATAGCATGTTAGGATACAGTTATATATAATAATGTAAGATACATGACAATAGACCTTCACGATGAGATGTTGCATGTGGATTACGTGAATTCCAAATTCATATACGGGTCTCGTTGCTCTTGTGCCAGCAGTTGAAAGTGAACAGCCAGCACTGCAGTCTTGTGCCTTGGTTGTGCCTTTTCATGAAAGGCCATTTCTTTTGAAGTAAACAAGTAAACAGAGACATTCGCAGTCTTTTCATCTTGGTGGGTGAGGTGGCAATATTTCCTGCCAGTCTGGCCTTTACAACTGAGCATGAGTAAAACTCACAACACCATCTCTCATTACAGACATACATTAACAGTTCAAGCAAGCTCTTCGAACCATCAAGGCAACTTTAATTGCTCTCTCAGCACAAGGCCCCATTCCCATGTACAGACTATCTGCTGCCTTCCATTTGGACCTTAGTGAAGGGGAAGCAACCTCTATTTTAAACCACACAAACTAAAGAGAGAAATGCACATATTTCTCACATTCCATAGAATCAACTGAATTAACATGAACACATTAATCAAGAATCTTTGTACTATTATCCAAAGGTCTGAATAAAATTTCACAATCTTGAGAAATAAGCTGTGATTTCAGTTTCAGCAAAATTCTTGCAGGAAATTGATCCGATAAAGGCTTTCACCAGGTTAGTAATAAAAAGAAGAAAAATATAAAGACTTGCATTTATATAATGCCTTTCACAACCACCGGATGTCTCAAAGCACTTTACAGCCAATGAAGTACTTTTGAAGGGTAGTCGCTATTGTAAGGTAGGGAACACGACAGCCAATTTGCACACAGCAAGCTCCCAAAAACAGCAATGTGATAATATCTAAATAATCTTTTATTGTTATGTTGATATAGAAACATAGAAAATAGGTGTAGCAGTCGGCCATTCTCCCCTTCGAGCCTGCACCACCATTCAATGTGATCATGGCTGATCATGCAACTTCAGTACCCCTTTCCTGCTTTCTCTCCATACCCCTTGATCCCTTTAGCCGTAAGGGCCACATCTAACTCCCTTTTGAATATATCCAACGAACTGGACTCAACAACTTTCTGTGGTAGAGAATTCCACAGGTTCACCACTCTCTGGGTGAAAAAGTTTCTCCTCATCTTGGTCCTATATGGCTTACTCCTTATCCTTAGACTGTGACCCCTGGTTCTGGATTTCCCCAACATCGGGAACATTTTTCCTGCATCTAGCCTGTACAATCCCATCAGAATTTTATATGTTTCTATGAGATCCCCTCTCATTCTTCTAAATTCCAGTGAATAGAAGCCTAGTCGATCCAGTCTTTCTTCATATGTCAGTCCTGCCATCCCGGGAATCAGTCTGTTGAACTTTTGCTGCACTCCCTCAATAGCAAGAATGTCCTTCCTCAGATTAGGAGACCAAAACTGAATACAATATTCCAGGTGAGGCCTCACCAAGGTCCTGCACAACTGCATTAAGACTTCCATGCTCCTATACTCAAATCCCCTAGCTATTAAGGCCAACATGCCATTTGCCTACTTCACCGCCTGCTGTACCTACATGGCAACTTTCAATGAATGATGTACCATGAAACCCAGGTCTCGTTGCACCTCCCCTTTTACTAATCTGTCACCATTCAGATAATAATCTGCCTTCCAATGTGGATAACCTCACCTCACACTTATCCACATTATACTGCATTTTCCCACTCACCTAACCTGTTCAAGTCACCCTGCAGCCTCCTCACAGCTCACACTGCCACCCAGCTTAGTGTCATCTGCAGATCTGGAGATATTACACTCAATTCCTTCATCTAGATCATTAATATATATTGTAAATAGCTGTGGGATAAATAATGGCCAGGACACCGCGGATAACATTGCTGCATTTCTTCAAAATGTTGCCATGGGATCTTTTACATCCACATGATAGGGCAGACAGGGCCTCGGTTTAACATCTCATCTGAAAGACAGCACCTCTGACAGTGCAGCACTCCCTCAGCACTGCGCTAGAGTGTTAGTCGAGATTTTGGTGCTTATGTCCCTTGAGTGGGACTTGAACCTATAACCTTCTGACTCAGAGGTGAGAATGCTACCCACTGAGCCACAACTGACACCTTAGTGCAAAGGAAAAAGAGAAATGAGATAAATTGGATAAGCAATTTAGCTGTCCTCGAGATCCAATAGTTGCTACTCAAAACATTAACCTTTCCATCTCTGTCAGATGCTGTTTGACCTGCTTTGCATTACTCCAATCTATTTGGCACAGATGAAAAAGGGGTCATCTTACCCATTAGAATTTTATTTTAATGAGAAAGCTGTCAACGGCAGCGGGCCAGCGAAGACACAGCCTATAAAAATCAATTTTTATTATGATTTCCAATGAACTGAATAATCATGTGAAGCTCTTTATGGAAGCAACACAGATAACTAGATTGGTCTAATTAATGCAAATTCTGCTTTCTTCCTAATAGTACACCCGTTCTCATGTCTGTCCCGCTACTGGATTTGAAATTACTGTTCAAAGCAGTCGACCAGAAACCTTAGATCAAGGCACTAAATGGTACCAGCCTTCCATAGTATTCAGAAACACGCAAAACAATCTCACTAATTATCAAGTGAAAGGTCAGAAATTAAGGATTGCTGCAACGAGGCTGCCGCAAGGTTGACAAAACAAATTACTTGGGTTGTATTCAGGAGAATTAAGCACTGCCCAAGCAAATGTTACAGAACCATGTTCGCTGGTTGGGAGTGCAACTTTTTCTCTCCATTGACAAATTTATCAAAAACATCCTCTTTTAAACTCATACCAACTTTTTTGCTACAAAATTATTGGCAGGAAGAATTTCATCCCACTGGAAAGTCCTAGGTTCAATCCCTATTCACTGTTCAATTCTGGTACAGTAGTATAGTGGTTACGTTACTGGACTAGTAATCTAGGTACCTGGACTGATGATCTAGGGGTGTGAGTTCAAATCCCCCCCACGGCAGCTGGGGAATTAAAATTAAATTTAAAAAGTCTAAAATAAAATGATAACCATAAAACTACCAGATTGTTGTAAAAAAAAACAATCTGGTTCACCAATGTCCTTCAGGGAAGGAAATCTGCTGTCCTTACCCAGTCTGGTCTATATGTGACTCCAGACCCACAGCAATGTGGTTGACCCTTAATTGCCCTAAGTAAGCCACTTGCCGCCACCTTCTTGAGGGCAATTAGGGATGAGCAATAAATGCTGGCCTTGTTGGTGACACCCACATCCTGAGAATGAATTTTTAAAAAAATTATAGCATTAGGATGGGAGGATTATTACAATGGCTTCAACAGTGCCAAGCTAGATAGTGGCAAAATGGATCAGAGTTCACGTTCCTGATTGCTGCCCACTATCCTCAGCGGCTAGAAGTGTATGCTTGCTCTACTTAGTTAGCTGCAGCCAGCTCCACAGTCAACTGGCCTTGCTGATGCTAACTTTCCACAATGAATTTTGAGCTTAAGAGTTATGAAGGGAACCAAGGGCTATGGGGATAGTGCAGGAAGATGGAGTTAAGGTATAAGATCAGCCATGATCTTATTAAATGGCTCGACGGGCCGAACGGCCTACTCCTGCTCATATTTCTTATGTTCTTAACTGAGGTAACAGTGGGGCAAACAGACCATACCCAATGCATGCTGAAACAGGGAATCAAAACCAGAGGAAGAAAAAATAATGCGAATTTTCTGTTCCTGCCACGACATTTCTTCCTATATCTTAGCCACCTTTGTGTGGTTTAGTTCATTGGTGACAAGTTAGATATGGATCGGAAAGATATTTGGCCTATCCTTCCTCTTCAATCGAGAAAGACCCGTAACAGCATCTGTCTGTTTTTTTAGATGACGCCAAAGTTGATGCCTTCACTACCCAACCATGAAGTCCATTCCATATTGTAATGTGTTTGCTTCAGGGGGCCAGATTTTCCCAAAAATCCACCAGTGCCGGATTGCCGCCCAAAATACCGCTAAGATTTTAAAATTACTGCCGGCGAAAAATTCCACAAAAAAGGAAAAAATTCCGCCCGGCGAAAGAAAATGGACCTTACACCCCGATTCGCGGTGGAAAATGGAATCTTGGGCCGATTGGGCGGTTCTTAAACAAAACGGCAGTAATTGCTAAAATTTACGCCCAGGCTGCGGGTTGGGCCTAGGAGGGGGAAAAACACAAAAAATATTTTTTCCAAAAAACATAAAATAAAAAAAATCAGAGAACATTCTCAGGACCTTTTTCACCTTAATCACTGTAAAAGAATTTTTAAATAATAATTAAAAACCCATTAACTTACTTTTTTTTGCAGGGCTAGTTACTTACCGCCCAGCTCCCGCTGCTTCTTGTGGGCGTTTGATTTTTTACTTACCTACGGGTCACCGCTGAGTCAAAGATCAGGCTATAGCCGCCTATGGATGGTACATAGAAACATAGAAACATAGAAAATAGGTGCAGGAGTAGGCCATTCGGCCCTTCTAGCATGCACCGCCATTCAATGAGTTCATGGCTGAACATTCAACTTCAGTACCCCATTCCTGCTTTCTCGCCATACCCCTTGATCCCCCGAGTAGTAAGGACTTCATCTAACTCCTTTTTGAATATATTTAGTGAATTGGCCTCAACAACTTTCTGTGGTACAGAATTCCACAGGTTCACCACTCTCTGGGTGAAGAAGTTCCTCCTCATCTCGGTCCTAAATGGCTTACCCCTTATCCTTAGACTGTGACCCCTGGTTTAGACTTCTCCAACATTGGGAACATTCTTCCTGCATCTAACCTGTCTAAACCCGTCAGAATTTTAAATGTTTCTATGAGGTCCCCTCTCATTCTTCTGAACTCCAGTGAATACAAGCCCAGTTGATGCAGTCTTTCTTGATAGGTCAGTCCCGCCATCCTGGGAATCAGTCTGGTGAACCTTCGCTGCACTCCCCCAATAGCAAGAATGTCCTTCCTTTGGTTAGGAGACCAAAACTGTACACAATACTCCAGATGTGGCCTCACCAATGCCCTGTACAACTGTAGCAACACCTCCCTGCCCCTGTACTCAAATCCCCTCGCTATGAAGGCTGTGAATGTTTAAAAATGTATAGAGACATTGAAGTTGAGAACGTGGGAATTGTATAGGGACAGTATAAGCTAACAAACAATTCATGGAGGAATAGCCATGACATCTCAGCCTCGAGACTGCGAAATGTTACAAAACACTAACACATATTGAAACAAAACCCACAGCTTGCAGAAAAACCTCAAGGTCTTATTAAATCATGTTATTAACCTGAAACATTGACAGAAGGTCTTTGTTTAAAATCGGACCATGCTTGGGTCGGCTTATGAGTGGACAAAGGGAAGGAGGGATCAAAAGAGATGGGCTGAGCTGGGATGTCACTCTAGCCCTATCTTGTTATCTTTTGCCGAAAATATATAACCATCGTGCCTTGACAATGTAACGTCACTTATCCGTAGGGAGTGTGTACGCTCGATCGAGAAAGTATATCTTCTGTCTGATAAGTCTTGCCGGCCGGTAAAATAAAGACTGCTTTGTTCAAAGCACAAGAGGTATTCGACTCAGTAATTTTACTGAACCAGATTGAGAGAAAAGAATCTACATTTACAAGGCCAACATGCCATTTGTTTTCTTAAACGCCTGCTGTACTTGCATGCCAACCTTCAATGACTGATGTACCATGACACCCAGGTCTCGTTGCACCTCCCCTTTTCCTAATCTGTCACCATTCAGATAATAGTCGGTCTCTATGTTTTTACCACCAAAGTGTATAACCCCACATTTATCCACATTATACTTCATCTGCCATGCATTTTCCCACTCACCTAACCTATCCAAGTCGCTCTGCAGCCTCATAGCATCCTCTTCGCAGCTCACACTGCCACCCAACTTAGTGTCATCCGCAAATTTGGAGATACTACATTTAATCCCCTCGTCAAAATCATTGCTGTACAGTGTAAACAGCTGGGGCCCCAGCACAGAACCTTACGGTACCCCACTAGTCACCGCCTGCCATTCTGAAAAGTACCCATTTACTCCTACTCTTTGCTTCCTGTCTGACAACCAGTTCTCAATCCATGTCAGCACACTACCCCCAATCCCATGTGCTTTAACTTTGCACATTAATCTCTTGTGTGGGACCTTGTCGAAAGCCTTCTGAAAGTCCAAATATACCACATCAACTGGTTCTCCCTTGTCCACTCGACTGGAAACATCCTCAAAAAATTCTAGAAGATTTGTCAAGCATGATTTCCCTTTCACAAATCCATGCTGACTTGGACCTATCATCTCACCTCTTTCCAAATGCGCTGCTATGACATCCTTAATAATTGATTCCATCATCTTACCCACTACCGAGGTCAGGCTGACCGGTCTATAATTCCCTGTTTTCTCTCTCCCTCCTTTTTTAAAATGTGGGGTTACATTGGCTACCCTCCACTCGATAGGAACTGATCCAGAGTCTATGGAATGTTGGAAAATGACTGTCAATGCATCCACTATTTCCAAGGCCACCTCCTTAAGTACTCTGGATGCAGACATGCCGGCGGTCTGCTCCCCAGCAGTATTTCGAAACTGCCAGCGGAACTCTTTATGGAAATTGTCGCCGACCCGATTTTCGGCCAAAACGACCAGTACTGCCGAGAGACCAAGCGGAGATGCAGTGCATATTCTAGCCCATGGGTTCTTTGCTTAAGAATTCATAGCAACACATTGCTAATAAGAACTAGTTGAGTTATTAGCGAAAGGTTTAACGTCACCCTGCACATTACCAGTTCATCCATCAGGCTCACAACCACCTGCCTCAACATGGATCCCCTGAACTCAACTGGCTGGAGTTTTATTGAGTCTTGTGAACATCACGTGACTGGCTAAGCCACTCACAACTCAGCAGTCTACAGCTCTTCCTCTCTCTCAAATTGTTGATCCAGCAGACATCTTCCTCCAATCCTGGAGACTCACTGTCTCTCTGGTTGCGGGCAGGTAGGCAGACAGCAGATTAAAGGGGGGCACTAAAACCGACACATTAAACAAATTAAACTTTGAACAAAATTTGGTTGCCATGGGGTAACGATGCACTCCAGACGCTCCGGCGCCCACCTCTCGCGGAAGGCCGCGAGCGTACCGGTGGACACCGCGTGCTCCATCTCTAGGGACACCCTGGCCCGGATGTAAGCACAGAAGAGAGGCAGACAGTCAGTCTGAACGACCCCCTCGACAGCCTGCTGCCTGGACCGGCTGATGGCCCCCTTGGCCGTGCCCGGGAGCAGTTCTACGAGGGGGCCTTCCGACCTGCCCGCTCCCCTCCGCACAGGGTGCCCAAAGATCAGGAGTGTGGGACTGAAGTGCAACCAGAAATTGAGGAGCAGCCCCTTCAAATAATGGAACAGGGGCTGCAACCTCACACATTCAGCATTTACATGGAACACAGACTCTTCTAGACTGCAGAAATGCAACAGCTCTACAACTCTTTTCTTGAGAACAAATAACCAAATAAATCAAGTGCCCCCTGATTAAAGGGAGGGGGGGGGGGAACACTCCCAACATTTTTCAAGTGCCCTTTTTTGGGTTTTTTTCGGGGGGGGGGGTTTTGAGGGCATTAAAACCACAAATTATACAAGTGCCCCCTGGCTAAAAGAGAGGGGACACTAAAACCCGGCACAATAAACCAATTAAACTTTAAAACATATAGAATCAAATAAAAATTTGGTTGCCGGGGGTGATGATGCACTCCAGTCCCTCCGGCGCCTACCTCTCACGGAAGGCCGCGAGCGTACCGGTGGACACCGCGTGCTCCATCTCCAGGGACACCCTGGCCCGGATGTAGGCGCGGAAGAGAGGCGGGCAGTTGGGCTGAACGACCCCCTCGACCGCCCGCTGCCTGGACCGGTTGATAGCACCCTTGACCGTGCCCAGGAGCAGTCCTACGAGGAGGCCCTCGGACTTACCCGCTCCCCTCTGCACAGAGTGCCCAAAGATCAGGAGTGTGGGACTGAAGTGCAGCCAGAATTTGAGGAGCAGCCCCTTCAAATAGTGGAACAGGGGCTGCAACCTCGCACATTCAACATATACATGGAACACAGACTCCTCTGGACCGCAGAAATGCAACAGTTCTACAACTCTTTTGGGTTGAAGACAAACATAAACAATTAAATCAAGTGCCCCCTGATTAAAAGGGGGTGGGGGACACTCCAAACAGTTTTCAATTGCCCTTTTTTTGTTTTTTTGGGGGGGTTTTTTGTGGGGTTTTTTGGGCACTTTAACCACAAATTATACAAGCGACCCCTGGCTAAAAGGGGAGGGGGACACGAAAACCAGCAATTAAAACAAATTAAACTTTAAAACATATAAAATCAAATTAAAATTTGGTTGCCGGGGGTGATGATGCACTCCAGTCCCTCCGGCGCCCACCTCTCGCGGAAGGCCGCGAGCCTACGGTGGACACCGCGTGCTCCATCTCCAGGGACACCCTGGCCCGGATGTAAGCACGGAAGAGAGGCAGGCAGTCGGGCTGAATGACCCCCTCGACCGCCCGCTGCCTGGACCGATTGATGGCACCTTTGGCCGTGCCCAGGAGCAGTCCTACGAGGAGGCCCTCGGACCTACCCGCTCCCCTTCGCACAGGGTGCCCAAAGATCAGGAGTGTGGGACTGAAGTGCAAACAGAAATTGAGGAGCAGCCCCTTTAAATAATGGAACAGGGGCTGCAACCTCACACATTCAACATATACGTGGAACACAGACTCCTCTGGACAGCTCTGCAACTCTTTTAGGGAGTACAAAATAAACATTAGATCGAGTGCCCCCCGATCTGGGGGACACTCCAGACACTTTTAACTGCCCTCTTTTTTTTTCTTCTGTGATTTATTTTTGGGCATTAAAATCATATAATTTACAAGTGCCCCCTATAAAAGGGGAGGGGGACACTAAAAACCCAGCAATTAAAACAAATTGAACTTTAAAACATATAAAATCAAATTAAAATTTTGTTGCCGGGGTTGATGATGCACTCCAGTCCCTCCGGCGCCCACCTCTCACGGAAGGCCGCGAGCGTACCGGTGGACACCGTGTGCTCCATCTCTAGGGACACCCTGGCCCGGATGTAGGCACGGAAGAGAGGCAGGCAGTCGGGCTGAACGACCCCCTCGACCGCCCATTGCCTGGACCGGCTGATGGCCCCCTTGGCCGTGCCCAGGAGCAGTCCTACGAGGAGGCCCTCGGACCTACCCGCTCCCCTCCGCACAGGGTGCCTAAAGATCAGGAGTGTGGGACTGAAGTGCAACCAGAAATTGAGGAGCAGCCCCTTTAAATAATGGAACAGGGGCTGCAACCTCGTGCATTCGATAAAAGCATGGAACACGGACGCCTCTAGACAGCTCTACAAACCTGTGAGCATACTCACAGGTGCATACATTACAAAAATGTTAATCACTCTTTGGTGAAGAAGAATGTCTTAAGTTCCACCTTTATGGAATGGTAAGATAACGAGGGGCTGATCTGCCTGGAAAGAATGTAATAACTTCCACCGTGCAGACATCAAACAGTTCGTTAAGTCGAGATTAACCACTTGCAGAAATTATCAGTTATCACAGCTTGAGAAAACAGACTTGATCCCTGAAGACCATTCATTCTCAAAAGTAAACAGCAGAACTGATGCTCTTAAACACACAGGCTTGACCATTTACATTAATGGATTAAAACCCAGCATCTGTGTCAATAAATCCGGGCGGACAGCTGTCTACTTTCTAAATATTGGCACTCACAATATTCTTTGGGTGTTTGTTTAACTTGAGAATCAAATTACAAGGACAGACATGGAACAGCTGTCCCACAGCATTGCAAATGTCAACACTCAAGGAACAGCTAACCACAGGCTCACTTTATTCAGAAGCATTTTAGGAAGGAATGAGGAAAAAAATTAACAGCAACTGAGTCACTTCCCTAGGTGAGGCGAATAAGTCAATAAATTCACTCCTAAACTTATGTGTTTTGGACATTTGGCAATGTTACAGAATTACTGAAAGTTTGATATGAAAAGTATCATGTAAAGATAAAAGGAAAACCACAAATACAGCAAGTCTAAAAAATAACACAGAAGAGGTGGGAATGCACAGCAGGCCAACCAACAGCAGACCATCATAGGCGTCCCTCGAAGCGAGGATTACTTGCTTCCACGCCAAAAAGTTTCACAGGTGTTTCAATGAAGGACCTAATATTCCAGATCCCGAACTACATCATGAAGCCTGTGCGTGGATTTTTTTAACGTGGGGTGGCCGTTGCACACCAGCCACCACCCGGGCTTGACAGAGCTAGGCCTTGGTCCAGTGGCAAGGATTACTCAAGACTAACTGGAGACCAGCTCTGCTGCACAGACCGACCGCGCACGCATATCGCAGTGTGGGCTGGCCCGTGCTGCCCCTGGGCCCTCGCCTCTTCTGGGCCGCAGATTCACGCCTCTCCTGGGTCCCGGTCACTTCCCTCGACAAACTCTTACCGCTCCTTCGCCCCTCCTGCTGTGCCTACACACCACCAAAGACTGACTACTTCCATCTCGATAACTTTGTCCGCCTTTCTGTCACTGAAATATTCATCCATGCACCTGTTACCTTCAGACTCAACTATTCCAATGTGCTTCTGGTCAGCCTGAGAGGGTCAGGTGAAAACGAGTCCAACCCAAAGCATCAGCAGAGGACTGGCCTACCAACTTCTTCCAAGCCACAGGCAGCTCTTCTTCTGACATACAGTCCTATGCACAAAGCCACACTATCACTAATGAAGTAGTACTAGGTAAAATAATGGGACTAAAGGCAGACAAGTCTCCTGGACCTGATGCCTTGCATCCTAGGGTCTTAAGAGAAGTGGCTGTAGGGATTGTGGATGCATTGATTATAATCTACCAAAATTCCCTGGATTCTGGGTCTGTCCCAGCGGATTGGAAAACCGCAAATGTAACGTACCTATTTAAAAAAGGAAGCAGACAGAAAGCAGAAAACTATAGATGAGTTAGCCTAACATCTGTCTTTGGAAAAATGCTGGAGTCCATTATTAAGAAAGATAGAAACATAGAAAATAGGTGCAGGAGTAGGCCATTCGACCCTTCGAGCCTGCACCATCATTCAATGAGATCATGGCTGATCATTCCCTCAGTATGCCTTTCCCGCTTTCTTGATCTCTTTAGCCGTAAGGGCCATATCTAACTCCCTCTTGAATATATCGAATGAATTGGCATCAACAACTCTCTGCGGCAGGGAATTCCATAGGTTAACAACTCTCTGAGTGAAGAAGTTTCTCCCCATCTCAGTCCTAAATGGCCTACCCCTTATCCTAAGACTGTGTCCCTGGTTCTGGATTTCCCCAACATCGGGAACATTCTTCGCGCATCTAACCTGTCCAGTCCCATCAGAATGTTATACGTTTCTATGAGATTCCCTCTCATCTTTCTAAACTCCAGTGTATAAAGGCCCAGTTGATCCAGTCTCTCCTCATATGTCAGTCCAGCCATCCCTGGAATCAGTCTGGTGAACCTTCGCTGCACTCCCTCAATAGCAAGAACGTCCTTCCTCAGATTAGGAGACCAAAACTGAACACAACATTCCAGGTGAGGTCTCACCAAGGCCCTGTACAACTGTAGTAAGACCTCCCTGCTCCTATACTCAAATCCCCTTGTTGTGAAGGTCAACATACCATTTGCCTTCTTCACCGCCTGCTGTACCTGCATGCCAACTTTCAATGACTGATGAACCATGACACCCAGGTCTCATTGCAACTCCCCTTTTCCTAATCTGCCGTCATTCAGATAATACTCTGCCTTCGTGTTTTTGCCTCCAAAGTGGATAACCTCACATTTATCCACATTATACTGCATCTGCCATGCATTTGCCCACTCACCTAACCTGTCCAAGTCATCTTTCAGCCTCTTAGCATCCTCCTCACAGCTCACACTGCCACCCAGTTTAGTGTCATCTGCAAACTTGGAGATATTACACTCAATTCCTTCATCTAAATCATTAATGTATATTGTAAAGAGCTGGGGTCCCAGCATTGAGCCCTGCGGCACTCCACTAGTCACTGCCTGCCATTCTGAAAAGGTCCCGTTTATCCCGACTCTCTGCTTCCTGTCTGCCAACCAGTTCTCTATCCACGTCAGTACATTACCCCCAATACCATGTGCTTTGATTTTGTACACCAATCTCTTGTGTGGGACCTTGTCAAAAGCCTTTTGAAAGTCCAAATACACCACATCCACTGGTTCTCCCTTGTCCACTCTACTAGTTACATCCTCAAAAAACTCCAGAAGATTCGTCAAGCATGATTTCCCTTTTACAAATCCATGCTGACTTGGACTGATCCTGTCACTGTTTTCCAAGTGCGCTGCTATTTCATCCTTAATGATTGATTCCAACATTTTCCCCACTACTGATGTCAGGCTAACCAGTCTATAATTACCCGTTTTCTCTCTTCCTCCTTTTTTTAAAAGTGGTGTTGCATTAACTACCCTCCAATCCATAGGAACTGATCCAGAGTCTGTTGGAAAATGATCACCAATGCATCCACTATTTCTAGGGCCACTTCCTTAAGTACTCTGGGGTGCAGACTATCAGGCCCTGGGGATTTATCGGCTTCAATCCCATCAATTTCCCGAACACAATTTTCCACCTAATAAGGATATTCTTCAGTTCCTCCTTCTCACTAGACCCTCGGTCCCCTAGTACATCCAGAAGATTATTTGTGTCTTCCTTTGTGAAGACAGAACCAAAGTATTTGTTCAATTGGTCTGCCATTTCTTTGTTCCCCATTATGACCAATGCCAAGTACAAAGAAGTCCCTGAGCATGTGCTCCAAGTGTCCTTCAAATTTGCAATGTCCTGCAAGGTGCCTTAGCTCGGCGACGTAGCTCGCCACTTCCTGGCCTTCAGACCTCTTGTACATGTAGAACCGGTACCTCACCATCAGAACGCTTTCTTTCAGGTTTAGATGATCCCGGACCAGTGTGCACAAATCATCGTACGACTTCTCTGTGGGTTTCGCTGGAGCGAGCAGATTTTCATGAGGCCATAAGTTGGTGCCCCGCAAACGGTGAGGAGGATCGCCGTTTGTTTGGCAGCGTTCGCTTCTCCTTCCAGCTCGTTGGCCACGAAGTATTGGTCGAGTCGTTCCACGAAGGTTTCCCAATCATCTCCCTCTGAAAATTTCTCCAGGATGCCCATGGGTCTCTGCATTGTTGCGGTGAGGTTCGTCATCTGTATCTCGTCGCCAGTTGTCTTGACTAAAGAATTTGACCAGACACTATAAGCTTAATGTAATGTGTGACCATAGCCTTTATTACAGGTCTCCAGAATGCCTCTCCAGCCTGTGAGGCCTCCTTATGCACCGGTGCTCCCAAGGGATTGTGGGATCCCTTGGGACTCCAGGGGATGAGCCCTCTGGTGGTTAAACATGGTATTGACAGGTTTACATATATAACAGTTTTGCTATTGAGGGAGTGAGGGAAGGTTCACCAGGCTGATTCCCAGGATGACAGGACTGACATATGAAGAAAGACTGGATCGACTAGGCTTATATTCAATGGAATTTAGAAGAATGGAAAGGGATCTCATAGAAACATATAACATTCTGATGGGATTGGACAGGTTAGATGCAGGAAGAATGTTCCCGATGTTGGGGAAGTCCAGAACCAGGGGTCACAGTCTAAGGATAAGGGGTAAGCCATTTAGGACTGAGATGAGGAAAAACGTCTTCACTCAGAGAATTGTGAACCTGTGGAATTCTCTACCACAGAAAGTTGTTGAGGCCAGTTCATTAGATATATTCAAAAGAGAGTTAGATGTGACCCTTACGGCTAAAGGGATCAAGAGGTATGGAGAGAAAGCAGAAATGGGGTACTGAAGTGCATGATCAGCCATGATTATATTGAATGGTGCTGCAGACTCGAAGGGCCGAATGGCCTATTCCTGCACCTATTTTCTATGTTTCTATGTTTCTACACTTTAGATCTTTATAAAATATTTTTGGATTCCCTGTTATGTAACCCAGTCTCTCTTCGCCCTTCTTACATCCTTTTTCAATTTCACACTGCGCTCTCTCTATTCTGCCTGGTTTTCGAATGTATTCTGTACCTGACATTTGTCCTAAACTCCTTTTTTCTGTTTGATTTTAATCTCTATTTCCTTTGTCATCCAGGGTGCTCTAGCTTTGGAGACCCCATCTTTCCTCCTTATGAGAATATACTTGGTTTGTCCCCAAAGTATCTCCGCTTTCAAGGCCTGCCATTGCACATTTCCTGTTTTCCTGGCCACCTTTGTTCCCAGTCCACCTGTGCTAGATCCCTTCTCAAATTACTGAAATTGTCTCTCTGCCAGTTGGGGATTTTCACCGCTGGTTGATCTTTGTTCCTTTCTATGACTACTTTGAATATAACTATATTATGATCACTATTCCTCAAACGTTCTCTCAGAACTAGATCCAACATTGCTTCCTTCCTCGTTGGGCTGGAAACATACTGATTAAGGATGTTGTCCGGTACACATCTTAGGAATTCTTCACCGTCCTTGCCCTTTATACTGTCTCCAGTCTATAGTAGGGTAATTGAAGTCTCTTACTATTACTGCTCTATTATTTTACATTTCTGTGAAATCTGCCTACAGATTTACCGCTCCATCTCCTTCTCGCCGTTTGGGGGTTTATAATAAACAGATAGCAATGCAACAGCTCCTTTTCTGTTCCTTAACTCTAACCAAATAGATCTAGGGACTAAAATTCCATTTGCATCACAACCCGTTAGCGCGGAGAGGGGGACTAAGGGGTGGCTACGGACTTACCATCGGCAGGGAGCAGGTTCTTTGGCTCACGAGAAACTTACTTGGGCAGTGGGTATGGCGCGCTCGGCCGCCACCCATACGGCAGCGTCATCGAGTGGGTAACGCCCCCTTGATGCCGCGGCTGAGAAATTAGGTAGGTACTGTGACCTTACCAGCAGGCGTAGGTACAGCCGGGGAAAGCTGTGGGTACATCGGGGATCCCGGGGCGGTATCGTCCAGAGGTCAAGGTAAGTTGTTAACTTTAATTTTTTCAGCATTTATGTATTGATGGCACCAGTGGGGAAGTGTGGGTGTGGGTCAGGGAAGTTTTCGGAAAACTTTTCTTTCTCCAGTTTTTTTTCAACTCGCGTGTCGGGAAATTCAGTCGGCCTCCTGAGCTGCCACTCCATTAGCAGCCGAGGATGAGGTGAGAAGTTCGAAAATGTTGAGGTCTTTGGAACGAATGGGCTACAGTTACGGACAGTAATCAGCCATGATTTTAATACAGGGAGAGGGAGGTAGGACGGCATATTTGGAGGAACAAAATACGAAATTTCATAAGAGCAATGACTATAGAAACATAGAAACATAGAAATTTACAGCGCGGAAGGAGGCCATTTCGGCCCATCGTGTCCGCGCTGGCCGACAAAGCCACACGGCCCTCGGTCAGCAGCCCTGAAGGTTTATATGTAAACCTATGAACAATGAACAATGACGGAAAGGTAAAGAGCACCCAGCCCAACCAATGCGTCCCACACAACTGCGACACTCCTTAAACTGAAACATTCGACACTCCACCCCAACCGGAGCCTCTCCTGGAAGAGGGAAAAACCAGATAAAAACCCAAGCCAATTTGGGGAAAAAAATCTGGGAAAATTCCTCACTGACCCATCCAGGCGATCGAAACTAGTCCAGGAGATCACCCTGGCCGTATTCGATTCCCTGCAGTACTTACCATCATATCTGCTCCGGCCAACAAGAGGTTATCCAGTCTAATTCCAATTACCAACTCTAGGTCCCTAACCCTGCAGGTTGCGACACTTTAAGTGCCCATCCAACCATCTTTTAAATGTGGTGAGGGTTTCTGCATCCACCATTCTTCCAGGCAGTGAGTTCCAGATCCCCACATCCCCATTACTATAATGTAATAAGATAGTGAAAGGCAAGAATGCTTGCGATGAAGGTTAAAGAGGTTGTAGTCTAGAGGTGAGAATGCACTCACCTATTTTGGTTGCAAGTTTGAGCTGGAATGTTGTAGGATCAGGATTTTTGCTGCTGAATAGGACACAGGACTCAAAGGTTCTGAATACTGCTTGATAGGAGCAGGGGAGTTGTCCCGGTGTCCTGGCCAATATTTATGGTTGCGTGTGGTGACACCATTATTGCTGGCCAGAATGGAGACGATTGGGTAATTCCCGCGCCAACCACACCTGGAGACTGCACTGCTGCAAGGGATTGATTTTATACACGTCATTCGTATTGTATAACAATCCTCCGCTCACTGCATTCTGCTGGGGAAATCGGGAGATGGGGAAGTCCAGAACCAGGGGTCACAGTCTAAGGATAAGGGGTAAGCCACTTAGGACCGAGATGAAGAGAAACTTCTTCACTCAGAGAATTGTGAACCTGTGGAATTCTCTACCACAGAAAGTTGTTGAGGCCAGTTCGTCAGAAAAGTGAGTTGGATGTGGCCCTTATGGCTAAAGGGATCAAGGGGTTTGGAGAGAAAGCAGGAATGGGGTACTGAAGTTGCATGATTAGCCATGATCATAATGAATGGTGGTGCAGGCTCGAAGGGCCGAATGGCCTACTCCTGCACCTATTTTCTATGTTTCTATGTTCCTGTAGTTTCGGTCATGAGTTCTGTTTGTTGCAGTTCATAGAGACTCTTTTAATATAGATTCTGTTTGCTGTTTGCTGAGTAAATAGACTCTGCTGTAAAATAGTCTGTTTGCTCTAAGTCCTGCCATAAGTACCCCTCCACTTCAAATTCATTGGCTGACCCAGTGGTGTCAATAGACACGCTGAATATTTATCCCTCAACCAATATCACTAAAAACAGATTGTCTTGTTACCTTGTCTCAACTACAAGTGCTCCTTAAAATCTACCTCTCTGACCAAGCTTTTGGTCGCCTGTCCCAATAAATTTGTACGTGGCTCGGCCTCAAGTTTTGCCTGATGCACTTGTGTGAAGCATCTTGAGACTTTTACTGTATCAACGGCGCTATATAAATGCAAGTTGTTGTTCTGTATGATTAACCCTGAGCCCTCCACTAATCATCCTGCTGCAGTGAGACATCGAGAGCAGGACTTGTACATGAATGATCATTACCGTACAGATAGCTCCCTCTTTTGGCAAACATAAAGACAAATATTGCAGAGCCAGTCTGTCAGCTCCTGAAAATAGGGAATTTAAAGGGGGTCTGATTTTAACCTTGCCCGGCAGACGGAAACCAGGCTGGTGGGCACTTAAAAACAAATAGGTTACTTACCCGCCATTTCTGGTATTGAAAGACTTAAAGAAAGACTTGCATTTCTAATGTGCCTTTCACGACCTCAGGATGTCTCAAAGTGCTTTAATGTAGGAAACGCGGCAGTCAATTTGCGCACAGCAAGCTCCCACAAACAGCAATATGATAATGACCAGTTAATCTGTTTCAGTAATGTTGATTGAGGGATAAATATTGACAAGGATGCCAGGGAGAACTCGCCTGTTCTTCTTTGAAATAGTGCCATGGGATCTTTTACACTCGCCTGAGAGGGCAGAAGGGGCCTTGGTTTCATCCGAAAGGTGGCTGAAGTGTCAGGTGGCAAGGTCCTGCAGGCAGATGAGCTGCCCGCCTAAAGCAGGCGGGAGCCTGGTTAATTTATGCAAATCAGGGCCCTTTGACATCAGTTGGGCCACAATGGTATTTTGTCCTGGGCCTAAGCCACGATGCCGGCCCAGGCTGAAGCAGGCCGGCAGCTGGTGGGAAGGACGAAGAGGCCTTCTGAGTAAGTCGAGAAGATTCCTTTGTTTGGGCAGGAGGAGCAAGCCCGCTCTCCCGAGCCCCACAAGGAAAGTCATGTCTTCCCCTTCCCACCTGTGACACCCTCCCAAAACCCCAGAGCCACCAAGAACACGTGGGGTCCCTCTGCCCCTCCAACGCACTATGACCTCCCCCCCCTCCCGCTCCCCATCCATTATGAATGTACAAGCATACAAAGATGACAGGCAGGAAAAGCCCTTCAGTCCATCAAGCCTGTCTCGCACAGTTGTGCTACGTCAAGCATCGTGATTGGTCTCCTTACCTAAGGAAGGATATACTTGCCATAGAGGAAGTGCAGCGAAAGTTCACCAGACTGATTCCTGGGATGGCAGGACTGTTGTATGAGAAGAGATTGGGTCGACTAGGCCTGTGTTCACTAGAGTTTAGAAGAATGAGATGGGATCTCATTGAAATGTATAAAAATTCTGACGGGGCTGGACAGACTGGATGCGGGGAGGATGTGTCCCCTGGCTGGGAAGTCTAGAACAAGGGGTCACAGTCTCAGGATACGGTGCAGGAAATTTAGGCCCGAGATGAGGAGAAATGTTTTCACTCAGAGGGTGGTGAACCTGTGGAATTCTCTACCACAGAAGGCTGTGGAGGCCAAGTAACTGAATATATTTAAGAAGGAGATAGATTTCTAGACACAAAAGGCTTTAAGGGGTATGGGGAGAAAGCGGGAATATGGTGTTGAGATAGAGGATCAGCCATGATCACATTGAATGGCGGTGCAGGCTCGAAGGGCCGAATGGCCTACTACTGCTCCTATTTTCTATGTTTCTATGGACAACCCCGACCCACCAGCCATCATGAAATCTCCTGGAAGAGGCAAAAAAACAGATAAAAACCCAAGGCTGGAGACCACACTAAGCAGCATTACCTGATATTTCACCCAACTTTAACAAGACGTGATCTCTGACCCAGCCAGGATCTCTTCCAACTCCCTTTTGAATTTCGGCAGTGTAATGTATGCACCTATGAGTATGCTTACAGGTTGGTGGAGCTGTTGCATTGTGAGTGGCTTAGCCAGTCACGTGATGTTCACTAGACTCCATAAAACCCCGGCCAGTTGGGTGCGGGGGATCCACGATGAGGCAGGTGGTTGTGAGCCTGGTGGATGAACTGGTAATGTGTAGGGTGTGATTGTTGAATCTTTTGCTAATAAACCAATTATTTCTCAATAACAATATGTTGCTCTGAAATCTTAAACAAAGAACCCATGAAGCAAATACATTACAGGCAGTGAGTCAGCACAGAAAATGGTGTGCTTTGTTTTATATTGTGTAGTTCGATTAATATAATCAAATACCCTACTTACTTTGGCGTGTGACCTATTGACATTGGTCATGAACTTTTAGAGAATTATATACTGTATAACGCCAAGATCCATTTCTCTCAAACAGGCAGTGTTGAAGTCATGTTTCCAATTTGTGCACCGCACTTTAGAAAGGATGTGAAGGTCTTAGAGAGGGTGCAGGAAATATTTACGAGAATGATTCCAGGGATGAGGGTCTTCAGTGGATAGACTGGAGAACTGGGGTCGTTCTCCTTAGAGCAGAGAAGATTGAGAGGAGATTTGATCGAGGTGTTCAAAATCATGAGGGTTCCGGACAGAGTAGATAGAGAGAAACTGTTCCCATTGGCAGAAGGGTCGAGAACCAGAGGACACAGATTTAAGGCGATTGGCAGAAGAACCAAAGGCGACATGGGGAAAAACCTTTTTACGCAGCGAGTGGTTGGGATCTGGAATGCACCGCCTGAAAGGGTGGTGGGAGGCAGACTCAATCCTGGCTTTCAAAAGGGAGTTGGATAAGTACCTGAAGGGAAAAAAAAATTGTAGGGCTGCGGGGAAAAGGCGGTGGAGTGGGACTAGCTGAAGTGCTTTTGCAGTGAGCCGGCATGGGCTCGATGGGCCAAATGGTCTTCTTCCGTGCTGTAACCATTCTATGATTCTATGAAAATGCATGAAGATATAGGCATGTCGTTTATCTGCGTTATGGTGAGTTTTATCGGAGGCTGCATATTTGGCAGCGACCCTTGGGCACAGATCCTGCAGACTCGTGCATTAATCCAGCCCTCCAACCCCCCGCGATACCCCCTGCCCCCCAGTTACCTGCAAGCCAGCCGTATCTTCCCCTGCTGGTAGGAAGTGAAATGGCGGCATTTAAACGCGGTTAAAATTACTGAGGCCTCCTGCATAAGAACATAACATAAGAAATAGGAGCAGGAGTAGACCATTCGGCCCCTCGAGCCTGCTCCGCCATTCAATAAGATCATGGCTGATCTGATCTTGGCCTTGTTATGTCCAGAATAACATAATGTGATTGAGTACTGTAGACGTGAGTAAGTGTGACCTCTTTATTCTAACTCCAGAGTGTTGGTACAGCATGGGAGGCCTGCTTATATACAGTGCTTCCAAGGGATGCTGGGATCCCTTGGGACTCCAACAGATACGCCCTCTGGTGGTTGTAGACTGCTGGTTACATAGTGTTGCATACATAACAGGCCTCAACTCCACTTCCCTGCCCGCTCCCCAATAACCCTTCACTCCCTTATCATTCAAAGACGCCTCCGACTGCCTCTGGAACGGGCGGGAGGATCCCACCGTAAATCCCAGGTGAAATCCACCCCCAAGTTTTCTTTTTAATTTCTTTGCCAGAAGTCCAGTCTTTGATACTGCCGGTGCATTTCCATCTCTTTTTCTTTCTTGTCAATATCCTGCAATTGCAGCTTTTTGATATCTGCAACACAGCTCATTACAGTCAAGCTGTGCAAGCGTTACAACATCATTCAGTATTTATAATGATGAAAGGACTAGGCTATGTCCGTGTGGGAAAATCATTTGAATGAGCTCCAACAGGGAGAACAGGGGGATAGGCGTACAAGTTACTTAAGTATGGAACTAGGTTAGACATCAGAAGGTTTTTCTCATGGCAGAGTGTCGATGACCTTTGGAATAAGTTGCTGGTGCGTGCAGGATGAGTGTGGATTCACTGAAACTGTTTGAAAATTATCTTATCTGAATGGCGGCAGATTAGGAAAAGGGGAGGTGCAACGAGACCTGGATGTCATGGTTCATCAGTCATTGAAAGTTGGCATACAGGTACAGCAGGCGGTGAAGAAGGCAAATGGCATGTTGGCCTTCATAGCGAGGGGATTTGAGTACAGGAGCAGGGAGGTCTTACTGCAGTTGTACAGGGCCTTGGTGAGGCCTCACCTGGAATATTGTGTCCAGTTTTGGTCTCCTAATCTGAGGAAGGACGTTCTTGCTATTGATGGAGTGCAGCGAAGGTTCACCAGACTGATTCCCGGGATGGCTGGACTAACATATGAGGAGAGATTGAATCCACTGGGCCTTTATACATTGGAGTTTAGAAGGATGAGAGGGGATCTCATAGAAACATATAAGATTCTGACGGGATTGGATAGGTTAGATGCGGGAAGAATGTTCCCGATGTTGGGGAAGTCCAGAACCAGGGGACACAGTCTAAGGATAAGGGGTAGGCCATTTATGACCGAGATGAGGAGAAACTTCTTCACTCAGAGTTGTTAACCTGTAGAATTCCCTGCCGCAGAGAGTTGTTGATGCCAGTTCATTGGATGTATTCAAGAGGGAGTTAGATATGGCCCTTACGGCTAAAGCGATCAAGGGCTATGGAGAGAAAGCAGGAAAGGGGTACTGAGGTGAATGATCAGCCATGATCTTATTGAATGGCGGTGCAGGCTCGAAGGGCCAAATGGCCTACTCCTGCACCTATTTTCTATGTTTCTATGGACAGCTGTGGCTCAGTGGGCAGCACTCTCTCAGTTCTGAGTCAGAAAGTTGTGGGTTCAAGCCCCACTCCTGAGACCTGAAGCACATAATCTAAGCTGGCACTCGAGGTATCTTCTTTACGACATCACAAACACACAGGCTACAAAAGATGGCTCCACTCGGGGGGCTAAACTTTCCTTTCATTTTTGGTGAGTTCGCGGTGATTTTCTCGGCGGGACAGCTGTTTTTCCGCCCGGCGAAAGTTTTCCCCTTCGTTTTTGAATGGTATCGCCCAAATCTGGAAACACCTGCCGTGACCAAACCGCCGACGTGCACCGCCGAGAAAATCGCCAGGGCATAAGTTTGGCCTCAACGGAAGCCCGTCCGGATTGCCGAGGGAACCGCTCTGTGAAAGCTGCTGAAACAGGGCGGTGGGTGAGCACTCTGCAAAGAAATGTAAGTTAAAGGTTCTTGATTTATTTATTTAAAATTGTAAATCGGCAATTAGGTTTAAAAGTGTCTTGGGAATGTTTTTTAACTTTTAATTTTTTTCTAGTGAAATTTTTTGAAACGTTTTCCCCCCTTCCTAGGCCCAACTGCAGCGACAGACTAAATTTTTTTTTTTAAATGCCGTTTTACTTAGTTACCCCTTAACCACCGAGAAAACTACTGAGAATGATGGTGCAAGATCCATTTTCTCGCCAGACGATTATTTTTAACTTAAAAGTGGAAATTTTCACCAGCGTTACTTACCAAACGTGAGCGGTTTTTCTGGGCGGGCACCTGACAAGATCCTGGGCTAGACTTTTTCGGGGCTCTCGGGAAAGTCTAGCCCAGGAACTTGTCAGGTGGTCTTGTCACCTGATGCTTTTATTGTATTTAACGCAGCAGCTGCATTACCACAGGAGTCCACTAGGCGGTGCAGTAGTCCACTCGGTGGAGCTCAATATGACAACACTCCAGTGCAGTGCTGAGGGATTTGTGCACACTCAGAGGTGCCGTCTTTCAGCTGAGATGTTAAACTGCCTGCCCTCTCGGGTGAATGTAAAAGATCCCATTGCACTATTTTGAAGAAGAGCAGGGGAGTTCTCCCTCGTGTCTTGGCCAATATTTATCCCTCAACTAACATCACCAAAATAAATTATCTGGTCATTTATCTCATTCTGACTGTGGGAGCTTGCTGTGCGCAAATTGGCTGTCGCTTTTCCAACATTACAGCAGTGATTTCCCTTCAAAAATACTTAATTGGCTGTAAGGTGCTTTGGGTCGTGAAAGGTGCTATATAAATGCAAATACTTTCTTTGGACGCATTGCCCGATGAGGATGATATTGCTACGAAGCTTGCAGGCGGGATGTTGGATGAGGTGTCTCAAAGGGGCCAGCTGTGCGGCCGAACTGATCAAGGTAAAAGTTCAAAGTATACTTAGCTGAACGTGGAGCCGGAAGAAGCCGGAGTGCTTCTCCTGACCCCACGTTCAAAGAATGCGAGCCGCTGTCAGTCCCCGATCGGTGCCCCCTCCCCCCCTCTGACCACCGCCACCTCCCTTCCCCCGCTCACACGGTCGCTCCCCCTTCATCACTTACCTGAGGGGCATTGCCGACTACAATGTATTTGCTTCGTGGGCTCTTGGCTTAAGAATTCATAGCAACACATTGCTATGAAGAACTAGTTCTTTTGTGAGCAAAGGTTTAACAATCACACTGCACATTACCAGTTCATCCACTAGGCTGACAACTGCATACCTCATCGTGGATGACCTAGACCCAACTGGCTGGGGTTTTATTGAGGCTTGTGAACATCACGTGACTGGCTAAGCCACTCACAATGGAACAGCTCTACAACTATTTTAATTAAAACATAAAATCAAGTGGCCCCTTTTGGCAGAGGCACTGAAACCCACAAATTTCCAAATAAAACCTTAACTGGAACTTAAATCAAATTAAAATTTGCCGGGGGTGATGATGCACTCCAGTCCCTCCGGCGCCCACCTCTCGCGGAAGGCCGCGAGCGTACCGGTGGACACCGCGTGCTCCATCTCCAGGGACACCCTGACTCGGATGTAACCGTGGAACAGAGGCAGGCAGTCGGGCTGAACCACCCCCTCGACCGCCTGCTGTCTGGACTGGCTGATGGCCCCCTTGGTCAGGCCCAGGAGAAGTCGTACGAGGAGGTCCTCTGACCTACCCGCTCCCCTCCGCACAGGGTGTCCAAAGATCAGGAGTGTGGGACTGAAGTGCAGCCAACAATCAAGGAGCAGTCCCAGTACTGGAAGAGGGGCCGCGACCTCGCACACTGTATATACACATGGAACAGGGTCTCCTGGAACAGCTCTCGAAACATGTGAGCATACTCACAGGTCCATACGAACAGAAAACGGAGAGTCGGGATAAATGGTTCATTCTCGGGTTGGAAATCAGGAACCAGTGGGGTGCCGCAGGGATCATAGAAACATAGAAACATAGAAAATAGGTGCAGGAGGAGGCCATTCGGCCCTTCGAGCCTGCACCACCATTCAATAGGATCATGGCTGATTATTCACCTCAGTTCCCCTTTCCTGCTTTCTCTCCATAACCCCTTGATCCCTTTAGCCGTCGGGGCCATATCGAACTCCTTCTTGAATATATCAAAGAACTGGCATCAACAACTCTCTGCGGCAGAGAATTCCACAGGTTCACCACTCTCTGTGTGAAGTTTCTCCTCATTTTGGTCCTAAATGGATTACCCCTTATATTTAGACTGTGACCCCTGGTTCTGGACTTTCCCAACATTGGGAACATTCTTCCCGCATCTAACCTGTCCAGTCCCGTCAGAATTTTATATGTTTCTATGAGATCCCCTTTCATTCTTCTAAACTCCAGTGAATACAGCCCAGTCGATCCAGTCTCTCCTCATACGTCAGTCCTGCCATCCCAGGAATCAATCTGGTGAACCTTCGCTGCACTCCCTCAATAGCAAGAACGTCCTTCCTCAGATAGGGAGACCAAAACTGAACACAATATTCCAGGTGAGGCCTCACCAAGGTCCTGCACAACTGCATTAAGACCTCCATGCTCCTATACTCAAATCCCCTAGCTATGAAGGCCAACATACCATTTGCCTTCTTCATCGCCTGCTGAACCTGCATGCCAACTTTCAATGACTGATGTACCATGGCACCCAGGTCTCGTTGCACCTCCCCTTTTCCTAATCTGCTGCCATTCCGATAATATTCTGCCTTCATGTTTTTGCCACTAAAGTGGATAACCTCACATTTATCCACATTATACGGAATCTGCCATGCATTTTCCCACTCACCTAACCTGTCCAATAACCCTGCAACCTCTTAGTATCCTCCTCACAGCTCACATCACCACCCAGCTTAGTGTCGTCTGCAAACCTGGAGATATTACACTCAATTCCTTCATCTAAATCATTGATGTATATTGTAAATAGCTGGGGTCCCAGCACTGAGCCCTGCGGCACCCCACTAGTCACTGCCTGCCATTCTGAGAAGGACCCATTTATCCCTACTCTCTGCTTCCTGTCTGCCAACCAGTTCTCTATCCACGTCAATACATTACCTCTAATACCATGTGCTTTAATTTTGCACACTAATCTCTTGTGTGAGACCTTGTCAAAAGCCTTTTGAAAGTCCAAATACACCACATCCACATCCCTTGTCCACTCTACAAGTTACATCCTCAAAAAATTCTAGAAGATTTGTCAAGCATAATTTCCCTTTCATAAATCCATGCTGACTTGGACCGATCCTGTCACTGCTTTCAAATGTGCCGTTATTTCATCTTTAGTAATTGATTCCAACAATTGATCCAGAGTCGATAGACTGTTGGAAAATGATCACCAATGCATCCACTATTTCTAGGGCCACTTCCTTAAGTACTCTGGGATACAGACTATCAGGCCTCAGGGATTTATCGGCCTTCAATCCCATCAATTTCCCCAACACAATTCCCTGACTAATAAGGATTTCCTTCAGTTCCTCCTTCTTGCTAGACCCTAGTATTTCCGAAAGGTTATATGCGTCCTCCTTCGTGAAGACAGAACCAAAGTATTTGTTCAGTTGGTCTGCCATTTCTTTGTTCCCCATTATAAATTCACCTGATTCTGACTGCACTTTGCCTTCACTTATCTTTTTCTCTTCACATATCCATAGAAGCTTTTGCGGTTAGTTTTTATGTTCCCAGCAAGCTTCCTTTCATACTCTATTTCCCTCTCCAAATTAAACCCTTAGTTCTCCTCTGCTGAATTCTAAATTTCTCCCATTCCTCAGGTTTGTTGCTTTTTCTGGCCTATTTATATGCCTCTTCCTTGGATTTAACACTATCCCTAATTTCCCTTGTTAGCCACGGTTGAACCACCTTCCCCGTTTTGTTTTTACTCCAGACAGGGATGTACAATTGTTGAAATTCATCCATGTGATCTTTAAATTTTTGCCATTGCCTATCCACCGTCAACCCTTTAAGTATCATTCGCCAGTCTATTCTAGCCAATTCACGTCTCATACCATCTAAATTACCTTTCCTTAAGTTCAGGACCCTAGTCTCTGAATTAACTGTGTCACTCTCCATTTTAATAAAGAATTCTAACATATTATGGTCTCTCTTCCCCAAGGGGCCTCGCACAACAAGATTGCTAATTAGTCCTTTCTCATTACACATCACTCTGTCTAGGATGGCCAGTCCTCTAGTTGGTTCCTCGATATATTGGTCTAGAAAAGCATCCCTATACACTCCAGGAAATCCTCCTCCATCGTATTGCTACCAGTTTTGTTAGCCCAATCTATATGTAGATTAAAGTCACCCATGATAACTGCTGTATCTTTATTGCACGCATCCCTAATTTCTTGTTTGATGCTGTCCCCAACCTCATTACTACTGTTTGGTGGTCTGTACACAACTCTCACTAGCGTTTTCTGCCCTTTCGTATTCCACAGCTCCATCCATACCAATTCCACATCATCCAAGCTAATGTCCTTCCTTACTATTGTGTTACTTTCCTCTTTAACCAGTAATGTCCTTCCTTTCTGTCTATCATTCCTGAATGTTGAATCCCCCTGGAACATGAGTTCCCAGCCTTGGTCACCCTGGAGCCATGTCTCTGTAATCCCAATTATATCATATTTGTTAATAGCTGCCTGTGCAGTTAATTCATCCACCTTATTACGAATACTCCTCGCTTTGAGGCACAGAGGTTTCAGGCTTGTGTTTTTAACACACTTTGTCCCTTTAGAATTTTGCTGTAATGTGGCCCTTTTTGATTTTTGCCTTGGGTTTCTCTGCGCTCCACTTTTACTTTTCTTCTTTCTATCTTTTGCTTTTGCCTCCATTTTATTTTCCTCTGTCTCCCTGCATAGATTCCCATCTCCCTGCCATTTTAATTTAACTCCTAGCTTTCTAAATTCAGCTTGTAGGACTGCATCCTGTTTTTTACCTATATCGTTGGTACTTATATGTACCATGACAGCTGGCTGTTTACCTTCCCCTTCCAGAATGCGTTGCAGCCGCTCCGAGACATCCTTGACCTTTGCACCAGGGAGGTAACATACCATCCTGGAGTCTCATTTGCAGCCACAAAAACGCCTCTCTATTCCCCTTACAATAGAATCCCCTATCACTATGGCTCTGCCACTCTTTTTCCTGCCCTCCTGTGCATCAGAGCCACCCCTGGTGCCATGGAGTTGGCTACTGCTGCCTTCCCCTGATGAGTCATCTCCCCCAACAATACCCAAAGCGGTGTATCTGTTTTGGAGGGAGATGCCTGTAGGGGGCAGTCCTGGGACCCCAACTATTTACAATCGATATTAATGACTTAGAAGAAGGGACCGAGTGTAATGTAACCAAGTTTGCTGACGATACAAAGATAGGAGGAAAGGTAGGTAATGTGTGAGGAGGACACAAAAAATCTGCAAAAGGACATAGACAGGCTGAGTGAATGGGCAAAAATTTGGCAGATGGAATATAATGTTGGAAAGTGAGAGGTGATGCACTTTGGCAGAAAAAAATCAAAGAGCAAGTTATTATTTAAATGGAGAAAGATTGCAAAGTGCCGCAGTACAGTGGGACCTGGGGGGTACTTGTGCATGAAACACAAAAGAATAGTATGCAGGTACAGCAAGTGATCAGGAAGGCCAATGGTATTTTGGCCTTTATTGCAAAGAGGATGGAGTATAAAAGCAGGGAAGTCTTGCTACAGTTACACAGGATATTGGTGAGGCCACACCTGGAATACTGTGTGCAGTTTTGGTTTCCATATTTAGGAAAGGATATACTTGCTTTGGAGGCAGTTCAGAGAAGGTGCATAAGGTTGATTCCGGAGATGCAGGGGTTGATTTATGAGGAAAGGTTGAGTAGGTTGGGCCTCTACTCATTGGAATTCAGAAGAATGAGAGGCTATCTTATCGAAACGTGTAATATTATGAGGGGGCTTGACATGGTGGATGCGGAGAGGATGTTTCCACTGATACAGGAGACTAGAACTGGGATTACGGAGACGTGGCTCCAGGATGATCAGGGCTGGGAACTCAATATCCAGGGGTATTCAACATTCAGGAAGGATAGAATAAAAGGAAAAGGAGGTGGGGTAGCATTGCTGGTTAAGGAGGAGATTAAGGCAATAGTTAGGAAGGACATTAGCTTGGATGATGTGGAATCTATATGGGTAGAGCTGCAGAACACCAAAGGGCAAAAAACGTTAGTGGGAGTTGTGTACAGACCTCCAAACAGTAGTAGTGATGTTGGGGAGGGCATCAAACAGGAAATTAGGGGCGCATGCAATAAAGGTGCAGCAGTTATAATGGGTGACTTTAATATGCACATAGATTGGGCTAACCTAACTGGAAGCAATATGGTGGAGGAGGATTTCCTGGAGTGCATAAGGGATGGTTTTTTTGACATATATGTCGAGGAACCAACAAGGGGGGAGGCCATCTTAGACTGGGTGTTGTGTAATGAGAGAGGATTAATTAGCAATCTCATTGTGCGAGGCCCCTTGGGGAAGAGTGACCATAATATGGTGGAATTCTGCATTAGGATGGAGAATGAAACAGTTAATTCAGAGACCATGGTCCAGAACTTAAAGAAGGCTAACTTTGAAGGTATGAGGCGTGAATTGGCTAGGATAGATTGGCGAATGATACTTAAGGGGTTGACAGTGGATGAGCAATGGCAGACATTTAGAGACCGCATGGATGAATTACAACAATTGTACATTCCTGTCTGGCGTAACAATAAAAAAGGGAAGGTGGCTCAACCGTGGCTATCAAGGGAAATCAGGGATAGTATTAAAGCCAAGGAAGTGGCATACAAATTGGCCAGAAATAGCAGCGAACTCGGGGACTGGGAGAAATTTAGAACTCAGCAGAGGAGGACAAAGGATTTGATTAGGGCAGGGAAAATGGAGTACGAGAAGAAGCTTGCAGGGAACATTAAGACGGATTGCAAAAGTTTCTATAGATATGTAAAGAGAAAAAGATTAGTAAAGACAAACGTAGGTCCCCTGCAGTCAGAATCAGGGGAAGTCATAACGGGGAACAAAGAAATGGCGGACCAATTGAACAAGTACTTTGATTCGGTATTCACTAAGGAGGACACAAACAACCTTCCGGATATAAAAGGGGTCGGAGGGTCTAGGAAGGAGGAGGAACTGAGAGAAATCCTTATTAGTCAGGAAATTGTGTTGGGGAAATTGATGGGATTGAAGGCCGATAAATCCCCAGGGTCTGATGGACTGCATCCCAGAGTACTTAAGGAGGTGGACTTGGAAAAAGTGGATGCATTGACAGTCATTTTCCAACATTCAATTGACTCTGGGTCAGTTCCTTTGGAGTGGAGGGTAGCCAATGTAACCCCACTTTTTAAAAAAGGAGGGAGAGAGATAAAAGGGAATTATAGACCGGTCAGCCTGACATCGGTAGTGGGTAAAATGATGGAATCAATTATTAAGGATGTTGTAGCAGCTGATATCCTGTGAGCCAGAGCTTCAGGGCACATCCTGGACATTAAGGATGTCATTTGGAAAGAGGTGACATGATAGGTCCAAGTCAGCATGGATTTGTGAAAGGGAAATCATGCTTGACAAATCTTCTGGAATTTTTTGAGGATGTTTCCAGTAGAGTGGACAAGGGAGAACCAGTTGATGTGGTATATTTGGACTTTCAGAAGGCTTTCGACAAGGTCCCACACAAGAGATTAATGTCCAAAGTTAAAGCACATGGGATTGGGGGTAGTGTGCTGACGTGGATTGAGAACTGGTTGGCAGACAGGAAGCAAAGAGTAGGAGTAAATGGGTACTTTTCAGAATAGCAGGCAGTGACTAGTGGGGTACCGCAAGGTTCTGTGCTGGGGCCACAGCTGTTTACACTGTACATTAATGATTTAGACGAGGGGATTAAATGTAGTAACTCCAACTTTGCGGATGACACTAAGTTGGGTGGCAGTGTGAGCTGCGAGGAGGATGCTATGAGGCTGCAGAGCGACTTGGATAGGTTAGGTGAGTGGGCAAATGCATGGCAGATGAAGTATAATGTGGATAAATGTGAGGTTATCCACTTTGGTGGCAAAAACAGAGAGGCAGACTATTATCTGAATGGTGACAGATTAGGAAAAGGGGAGGTGCAAAGAGACCTGGGTGTCATGGTACATCAGTCATTGAAGGTTGGCATGCAGGTACAGCAGGTGGTTAAGAAAGCAAATGGCATGTTGGCCTTCATAGCGAGGGGATTTGAGTACAGGGGCAGGGATGTGTTACTACAGTTATAAAGGGCCTTGGTGAGGCCACACCTGGAGTATTGTGTACAGTTTTGGTCTCCTAACCTGAGGAAGGACATTCTTGCTATTGAGGGAGTGCAGCGAAGGTTCACCAGACTGATTCCCGGGATGGTGGGACTGACCTATCAAGAAAGACTGGATCAACTGGGCTTGTATTCACTGGAGTTCAGAAGAATGAGAGGGGACCTCATAGAAACGTTTAAAATTCTGACGGGTTTAGACAGGTTAGATGCAGGAAGAATGTTCCCAATGTTGGGGAAGTCCAGAACCAGGGGACACAGTCTAAGGATAAGGGGTAAGCCATTTAGGACCGAGATGAGGAGGAATTTCTTCACCCAGAGAGTGGTGAACCTGTGGAATTCTCTACCACAGAAAGTTGTTGAGGCCAATTCACTAAATATATTCAAAAAGGAGTTAGATGAAGTCCTTACTACTAGGGGGATCAAGGGGTATGGCGAGAAAGCAGGAATGGGGTACTGAAGTTGCATGTTCAGCCATGAACTCATTGAATGGTGGTGCAGGCTAGAAGGGCCGAATGGCCTACTCCTGCACCTATTTTCTATGTTTCTATGTTTCCAGATGGCATAATCTTAGAATAAGGGGCCGCCCATTTAAAACTGAGATGAGGACAAATTTCTCTCCGAGTGTTGTGGATCTGTGGAATTTGCCGTCTCAGAGAGTTGTGGAAGCGGGGACATTGAATAAATTTAATACAGAAATAGACAGTTTCTTAAAAATTAAGGGAATAACAGGTTAAGGGGAGCGGGCAGGGAAGTGGAGTTGAGTCCATGATTAGAGGAGCATGATCGTATTAAATGGCGGAGCAGGCTTGAGGGGCCGCATGGCCTACTCCTGCTCCTATTTCTTATGTTCTTATGTTCTTATACATTACAATGTCCAACCAGAGTTGGAAACCCTAATGAAGAAAGGAGCTGAGTGAATAGAAAAAGAAACAAATCCTTTATTTGTCTGGAAAGCATAATAGAGAATGGATTCTTTCCAAACACATTTTGAAACTCTGGTTATTTAACAAAGACAACATAGAGATGCATTACACTGCGGATTAGTGGCTTCAGTTTACAAAACAATAAGTACAAATGCTAAGAGCCCGGAGTTAATTGGGATTAATTTTCATGGTCGTCTGCAGCGTGAAGGTTACCACTTCTTGGAAACGGAACGCTTTTCCGTTTCAGACTCCCAAGCGGAGACTTTTATCTCCCGGGCAAAAAGCCTGGGAGAAGTACTGGACCTCCAGCCCCCAGGAGTTGCCGTGGGAGACCGGGTCAATTGTAATGGCTGGGCCTCATTAACATTTCACTGGCCAGCTGCTCGCCGGAAATGGATGCCAAGAGGCTGCAGGCTGCGGCACTTGCCGTGAAGTTTACGGGTATCTCATTGACACATACAAGACTGCTCATTGTTCATGGGTTTATATTTAACTTTCAGGGCTACTGACCGAGGGCCGTGCGGTTCTTTGTCAGACGACGCGGATACGATGGGCCAAAATGGCCTCCTTCTGCCCTGTAGATTTCTCTCTTTCTAAGATTCCAAGGGGGATTGACAGGGTAGATGCTGGGAGGTTGTTTCCCCTGGCTGGAGCATCTAGAACTCAGGGTGGCCCACAATCTCAAGCTAAGGGGTCGGCCATTTAAGAAAGAGATGAGGAGGAATTTCTTCACTCAGAGAGTTGTGAATCTTTGGAATTCTTGGGCCCAGAGGGCTGTGGCTGCTGAGTCTCTGAATATATTCAAGGCTGAGACAGATAGATTTTTGGAGTCATGGGGAATCAAGGGATATGGAGATCAGGCGGGAAAGTGGAGTTGAGGTCGATGATCAGCCATGATGTCATTGGATGATGGAGCAGTCTTGAGGGGCCATATGGCCTACTCCTGCTCCTATTTCCTATGTTCTTATGGAGGCAGCATTCTCTCTAATTTTTCTTTTCTCTACGCAGGCCTTTTAAATTTGCTACGTGACTGCGATTCGTGTTGTCCCTTCCGGCAACATCAGCTGGTGAGCAGCCCGTGCGTGACCTCACGATCAGTGCGCGATCATACACCTTAGCGGGAACATTGGAGGGGGGGAATTTGGGAGGGCTTCTCAGTTGGGAAAGGGGGGTCTATTCCTGGGTGCCAGAGGCCCAAACATTCCTTGTGGGCCCCGGAGAAGCTCTCCAAACCTCACCAAGATAAGTTTTATCTCCAAGAAACTGAGCACAAAAATCTCGGCTGACAGTGCAGTGCTGAGGAAGTGCTGCACTGTCGGAGGTGCCGTCTTTCAGATGAGACATGAAACTGAGGCCCCATCTGCTCTCTCAAGTGGCCATAAAAAAAAAATCCCACGGCACTATTTCGAAGAAAAGCATCTGAGTTCCTCCTGGTGTCTTGGCCAATATTTATCCCTCGCTCAACATCACAAAAAAACAGATGATCTGGTCATTACCACTTTGCTGTTTGTGGGAGCTTGCTGTGCGCAAATTGGCTGCCCCGTTTCCTACATTACAACAGTGACTGCACTTCGCAAAGTACTTCATTGGCTGTAAAGCGCTTTGGGACGTCCTGAGGTCATGAAGGCGCGATATAAATGCAGGTCTTCTTTCTAGGCTGATTCCGGAGATGAGGGGGTTACCTTATGATGATAGATTGAGTAGACTGGGTCTTTACTCATTGGAGTTCAGAAGGATGAGGGGTGATCTTATCAAAACATTTAAAATAATGAAAGGGATAGACAAGATAGAGGCGGAGAGGTTGTTTCCACTGGTCGGGGAGACTAGAACTAGGGGGCACAGCCTCAAAATACGGGGGAGCCAATTTAAGAACATAAGAACATAAGAACGTAAGAATTAGGAACAGGAGTAGGCCATCTAGCCCCTCGAGCCTGCTCCGCCATTCAACAAGATCATGGCTGATCTGGCCGTGGACTCAGCTCCACTTACCCGCCCGCTCCCCGTAACCGAGTTGAGAAGGAATTTCTTCTCCCAGAGGGTTGTGAATCTGTGGAATTCTCTGCCCAAGGAAGCAGTTGAGGCTAGCTCATTGAATGTATTCAAGTCACAGATAGATAGATTTTTAACCAATAAGGGAATTAAGGGTTACGGGGAGCAGGCGGGTAAGTGGAGCTGAGTCCACGGCCAGATCAGCCATGATCTTGTTGAATGGCGGAGCAGGCTCGAGGGGCTAGATGGCCTACTCCTGTTCCTAATTCTTATGTTCTTATGTTCTTATGTTCTTTCTTCCAGGTGGGCAGAGGAAACGTTACAAGGACACCCTCAAAGCCTCCCTGATAAAGTGCAACACCCCCACCGACACCTGGGAGTCCCTGGCCAAAGACCGCCCTAAGAGGAGGAAGAGCATCCGGGAGGGCGCTGAGCACCTCGAGTCTCATCGCCGAGAGCATGCAGAAAACAAGCACAGGCAGCGGAAGGAGCTTGCGGCAAACCAGACTCCCCACCCCACCCTTTCCTCCAACCACTGTCTGTCCCACCTGTGACAGAGACTGTAATTCCCATATTGGACTGTACAGTCACCTGAGAACTCACTTTTGGAGTGGAAGCAAGTCTTGCTCAATTCCGAGGGGCTGCCTACGACGATGAAAATTGCTTCGGAGTCCCACGTGAGTGACAGGACCCCAGTTTGCATGTATTTCTGAGGCATCTCGCTCGATTATTACCCTTACTACTACTATGAAACTTGTCTTGATGCAGCATCTCTAAACCCCACCTGATGATCTTTTCCATTGAAAGTAACCTCCTGGGCGAGAGGAAAAAAAAACCACGGCCAATTAAGAAAAAAAAAAGAAAGACTAGGGGCTAGAATTTCCAGTCAGCCCACTAGCGCCCGATCGCCACCCAAAAGGCCGTTAAGATTGGGAAGTTTATCGCCAGCGAAAACTTCCCTCCCAAAAATGTAAAAATCCGCCGAGCAAGAAACCTCGGCCTTGTTACCCCCATTCTGGACGAAAAACTGCAATTTAGGGATGATTGGGCGATTCCTAAACAAAATGGATGATAAATTTTTTTTTAAATCAATAAAATTACCCCGTGGCTGCGGGCTGGGCCTAGCAGCAGAAAAACAATAAAATTAATTTTTCCAAAAACATCACCTAAAAAAAAATCAAAACAAAATTCCCAAGCTCCTTTTAAACTAAATCACAACAGATTTTTTAAATAATTAGTAAGAAAAAACAATCACTAACCTTTTTTTCTTGCTGAAGTACTCACCGATCGCCCAGCTCTGCTGATCCCCGTGGGTGTTTTTTTTAAACTTATACGGGTCCCCGCTGAGCCAAATATCGCGCCAGGGCGATCTGAGGACTGTGCACGCTGGCGGGCCGCTCCCCAGCGGGACCTTGAAACCGCCGGCGTAAACTGTCGCTCACCGGATTACCGCCCACAATGGCCAATACTGCCCAGAAACCGGGCAGTAAGCCATAGGAAATTCCAGCCCTTGCATTTATATAGCACCTTTCACAACATCCCAAAGCATTTTCCAGCCAATGAAGTACTTTTGGCGTGTACTGTTGTAATGTGGGAAGTGCGGCAGCCAATTTGCGCACAGCAAGCGCCCACAAACAGCAATGTGATAATGACCAGATAATCTGTTTTAGCAATGTTGGACGAGGGATGAATATTGGCCAGGACACCGGGGATAACTCCCCTGCTCTTCTTCGAAATAGTACCATGGGATTTTTTTAATGTCCACCTGAGAGGCAGGTGGTGCCTCGGTTCAACGGCTCATCCGAAAGACGGCACCTCCAACAGTGCAGCACTCCCTCAGCACTGTACCGGAGTATCAACTTAGATTTTTTTGTGCTCAAGTCTCTGGAGTGGGTCATGAACCCACAACCTTCTGACTCAGAGGCAATCCACTGACACAATCTAGAAAATTCCTCTCTGAGGCCAGTAGCTCAAAACTAATCAAATAGGCCACATCAACCAGGACTTATATTACACGGTACCTTCCTCTTGTATGATGTAATCTCCGCCCCTGTCCATTCATAGTGACTTCAAAACTTAAGGTCAGCTTTTTCTGGGAGCACAGAGTTAAATACGGGTCAGCCACTAGAGGGAGCTGTTGACATGTGAAATAAATGGCATGGCGGTAAATGGAATTATGAGGGAGCTCTGTTTACAAAGCTAAAGTAATCAATTTTACCATCACTTACACATGGCATAATTGCGTTATAGTAGACTTTTCCACTTTGGTAGGAAAAGTTATCCACTTTGGTAGGAAAAGTAGAAAAGCTGGTGAATGGCTGGGAAATGGTGGTGTTCAGAGGGACCTGGGTGTCCTTGTACACGAGTCACTGAAAGTTAACATGCAGGTACAGCAAGCAATTAAGAAAGCAAATAGAATGTTGGCCTTTATTACAAGAGGATTTGAGTATAAGAGTAAAGACATCTTACTGCAATTACATAGGGCCCTGGTGAGACCACACCTGGAGTATTGTGTACAGTTTTGGTCTCCTTACCTAAGGAAGGATATACTTGCCATCGAGGGAGTGCAACGAAGATTCACCCGACTGGTTCCTGGGTTGGGGGGATTGTCCGATGAGGAGAGATTGAGGAGACTAGGCCTATATTCTCCAGAATTTAGAAGAATGAGAGGTGATCTCATTGAAACATACAAAATTCTTACAGGGCTTGACAGGGTAGATGCAGGGAGGATGTTTCCCCTGGCTGGGGAGTCTAGAACCAGGGGTCACAGTCTCAGAGTAAGGGGTCGGCCATTTAGGACTGAGATGAGGAGAAATTTCTTCACCAGAGAGTTGTGAATCTTTGCAATTGTCTACCCCAGAGAGCTGTGGAGGCTCAGTCGCTGAGTATATTCAAGACAGCGTGGCACTCCGACCTGAGAGGAAACGCCAGCCACAGATCGGGGGTATAAGAGGAGGAGCCACTTCAAGACACAGCGCGAGCTGTTCCAGGAGGGCAGCGCCTTCGAGGAGGGTGACTGGGTGACGTCACCAAAACCCAGGTCACCGATTGGAGTATGGGCAGGAACTTCGGCGGGGCCCAGGTACAGCAGAGGTGTGGCGAATGACCGGGGCAGGGGAGCTTGGTCCAGTGGCAAGGATTAACCAAGACGACTGGCAGAGTGGGCTGGCCCGTGCTGCCCATGGGCCCTTGCCTCTTCTGGGCCCCAAACTCTCGCCTCTCCTGGGCCCCGATCTCTCTCCACTCCTCTGCCTTGGTCATTTGCCGCACCGCTGCTGTACCTGGGCCCCGCCGAAGTTCCTGCCCCACACTCCAATTGGCAACCTGGGTTTTGGTGACATCAGCCAGTCACCCTCCTCAAAGCCGTCGCACTCCTGGAACGGCTCGTGCTTTATCTTGAAGTGACTCCTCCTCTTATACCCTCGACCCTTGGTCAATGCTGAGGTAGCTGATCTCAGCCAATGCAACAACCGGCCGCCGTGTCACTGGGCTGGGGAGGAGAACATTGGCTGTGACATCACCCACTGTCAAATAGTCTGCTGTTACTCAACAGGCGATTTTAACCCTGTCGACCCAGGGCTGAATTAAGGGCCTGATGGGCCGGGGGCAAACTGATCCAAATGGGCCTACAGTTATATTTGTTCATGTTGATTAATTACGTATACGATTTTGATTCTGAGCATGAAAACACAGTTAAATAATAACACAGATAAATAGTAAAGATTTTGTATCTGCAAAAATAGGTATGTACACGTTAGGCTAATAAACAATATTTTCCTCGGTCTTGTCTTTTCTCTTTTATTGTCTATTCTATTCAGCCTATTTGGGAGGCCTGATATATTTTTTCCTACATTTATTTGGTGCGCCTATGTTCTTTGGTGGGCCTGGGGCTGCAGCCCGATCCACCCCATGGTTAGTCCACTCCTGTGCCGACCTCGTGGGGCCTAACTGCAACATTAACCGGAGGCCTCCCCTGGGCAAGCAATTGTGGCTTTTCCACCAGGTCAAGCTGACAGAAGGTCGAGCCGGGCCTGGAAGAGGCCCAGAAAGGTCAATTCTATTTATTCTTTCGCTTGATTGTGGGCCAGGAGGAGCGGTGTTAGATCTCTTAATTTCCAATGAAATACGAACTCCGGTTGTGGTTTTAATGTAAATTTATTCTGGCAGCAGCAACAAGCTCTTGGCTTTAAGCCAGGTCTTTGTCCTTCTGAGACCACATGGCCAAAATGGCTGTACTTCTACCTGGTTCAATTTACAGAAAAGAACTCGCCTTCTTTGACCTTATTGGCTCATTTGATAGTCTGTTAACCTTTAATTGGCTCGCTACCCAAGGTCCTAAAATGTCAAGTTGATTGATGACTTAATGCAATGTGTTCTGTTTTTTTTCAAAACTGCAGCCGTGCTGCAGAGCTTGAATTCTCTATCAATCCCCCCTTTGATTCTTTCACAAACTGAATCATAAAACATCGGCTATCACTGGTTAAACATTCTACAAAATAATTTCATACATGTTAATTGAGTTTCCTTCTAAAATTTGTTGATGTGCTTCGCTACGTGTCCGGACTAGTAACTTCCACACAAATTTACACCAACCCGAGTTCCATCGTGGCCACAATGGAAGTCTGGTTTTAGTAGGTTAATTAACCTTATTCCAATTTAATACAAACCAATATCTTAATTCAACCAGTAAACAACCTTCCCTTAAGCATAACATACCCCTGTGCCACGTACAGATGGTCTGCTGGGACCTGCAAGATGTCTCACCTGCGGGACAGCAGCTACAGCCGCCTGGTCGCAACAACATTTAATCAACATAAACAAACAATATAAAAGTAAAATAATTACAACGACTAGAATTAAACCTTCCACCAATGAAGTTCCTATTGAACCTAGCCATTCAGTGGCTCCGCTCCAAATGTGAATGATGGGGGTTGCTTAAGTTTTTCTACCTCCTTTTGGATATGCTCCGCTAAGTGGGTAATTTCTTCGGAGCTATCTGGGATATATGTGCAACACTCAGTTCCGAGTAGGGCGCAAGTACCTCCCTTTTCAGCCAGGATGTAATCAAGGGCCAGTCTATTCTGTAGGGCTACTGTGCGAATTGCTACCACTTCTGCATTGATTTTAACTAGGGCCTCTGAGGTATCATTGGCTACCCGTTCCACAACGGATGCCATGTTAATGGATTCCCTTGCCAGTCTGGCGGTCCCATACCTGGGGATCAGAATGGCAAAGAACCTCTCTGTTTCTGTGATAGCTCTCTTAGGATGGTGTAAATATTCTGACAGTGACTTTATATGATACATATAAGGCATAATGTAGGCTAAATAGCAGGATCCCGTCCAATTCTGGGGCAGCCAAGGGTAGGCCTTGTGGCCACACACCCAATAGGTGCCATTATATGCAATGAATGTCAGCTGTTTCTTTGTCAGCAACACTCCGGGGCCTGTCCAGGCTTTTCCATCTGTTTTATTCAGAAGCCCCGTTACATTAAAAATTCCCACATCGGCCCAGTTTGGACAGTTCCGTGGCTTGATTATATTATAATTCTGGGAGCAGTTACTATACCCCATATTTTGCCCTCCTTTGATGTTTCTAATCAGACAGACCGATTCCCCCGGTCTTCCTATTCCCGTTATATTAGTGATAACAAAAAATGGGGGCCGTTTGGAATTATTGTAGCACGGTTGGTATCCCCCTTCAAAGGTAGTCAGATTGTAACCTGCTGACTTCCATTTACGTGCCCAGTTTTCCGTATCCTGAAACGCATTGCCTGTTTTGTTTTGATTAATTATCCACTCAGCCATTTCCGAGATATTCAAGGGAACTGGCCTCAAGGGAATCCCTCCCTTTGAGTGAATAGGAATATGCGCACATACCCAGCAACTAGAAATGTTACCTTGTTTGGCATAAATGTATGACATACATAAAAATGTATTTACATGTAATTCCCTTGCTACCCTACTATTTCCCTTTGGTGCAGAGGGTCGGCTAGTAAGAAGTAGGCCTATGCCTAGAATACCTACAATCAGTAATACAGTAAATTTATACATTTTGGCAAAAAATAATTGTCCTTATTAGATTTCAGCTTCAGTGATAGGTGCTCGTGAAGCGTGGATCCAGGCTTTCTTTCCTTGGACTTTAACAGCTGCCTGGGTGGTCAATAACACTTGATAAGGTCCCTCCCACTTGGCACCCAAAGGTTCTTTATGCAACTTTTTCACATACACCCAGACTCCCGGGATTATGTGGTGTCCTCCTTCGGGTGGATTACCCCAAGCTGCCGATACCTGTCGGGAAACAGAACTAATAGCATTGGTTAGGTTCTGACAGTATGATAACAAAGTGTCACTCATTAAGTGAACATCAGCTTTCCTTAAATCGATAGTTCCTGGCAGTGACATGGGTCTTCCTGTTATCATTTCAAATGGGCTTAGGCCTGTAGTTCTGTTCGGGGTTGCCCTAATGCTACATAACACTATTGGTAGTGCCTGGGGCCATGGTGTTCCTTCTTGGTGATATTTGGCAAGCCGTTGTTTCAGAGTTCGATTCATTCGCTCTACTTGTCCTGATGATTATGGATGATAAGGACAATGTAAATCCCACATAATGTTCAGTAACCTACAGACTTCTTGGCAGACAGCACCTGTGAAATGTGTTCCCTGATCTGAGTCAATGCTACTCGGGACTCCCCATCGGGGAATGTAATCCTTGCACAAGACCTTTGCAGTGTGATTGGCTGTGGCTCTTTTAGCTGGGACAGTTTCTACCCATCTAGAGAATCTGTCGACCATGACAAGAATGTTAGTGTATCCTTGGCATGAAGGAAGAGATATATAATCAACCTGCAGATGCTGGAATGGTCCGACAGGGGCAGGGGGCCTCAGTTGGGGCATTACCGTGATGGGTCCAGAATTATTTTTCTGGCAGACCACACAGCGGTCTGTTACCAGAAGGTCATGTTTTTTAAATCCCCGACCCCACCAGCTTTTCTGGAACCGTGCTGTCATCTGTTGTGAGGCCAAGTGTCCCCACGAGTGGATCTGTTGGGTTCAAAAAGGCATAAGCGCTTGTGGTGCGACTGGCTTGTCGTAACTCTTTGTCTCCAGACACCATCTTCACATAGCTTAATTCCTGCCTCAATCCATGTCCATTTTTCCTCTCGGGAGCACTCGCCTTGCATTGTTTGAAGTTCTCGTGTCAGAGTCCTGAGTGCTTTCAATCTGCACATCTGTGTTGGTTCTTCTGGGGGAACGCCCTGTGAGGCGGCATCTTTAGCTGCCTGGTCGGCTAGGGCATTTCCCTGTGCTTCTGTGGTATTTTCCTTGGTATGGGCCTTACACTTCAGGATGGACACTTCCTGAGGTAATTGTATGGCCTCCAGTAAGTCTCGGACTTCTTTTCCATTTCGGATAGGTGTACCAGCAGCAGTGAGGAATCCCCTTTTCCGCCATAACAGGCCAAAGTCGTGAGCGACTCCAAAAGCATAACGCGAATCTGTGTAGACATTAGCTGTCTGTCCTTCTGCTATTCGACATGCTGCTGACAGGGCCCGTAGCTCGGCCTGTTGTGCTGACGTTCCTGAGGGTAAACATCCTTTTGCCACTACCTCATATAAGGTTGTAACTGCCCATCCTGCTTTTCTGGTACCATTGTCAACAAAGGAGGAACCATCTGTAAACAGGATGAGGTCTGGGTTGTGCAGAGGCTCCTCTGCTGCTAAGGCTGCTTCTTCTGTTTCTTTTAAAATCTCCACGCAGTCATGCTCTTCACATTCTCCCCCCTCTTGCTCCCTCGATTCTGACATCGGGAGCATAGTTGTGGGATTAATCGGGCTGGCCCGGACGATATGGAGATTAGGAGCTTCCAAAACTGCTGTCCAGCGGGTCCATCTAGCTGCAGTCACCTGAGACATTCCAGTTTTGCCGAATAATAGCCAATAGGTCTTTGCCGATCCCCATGTTCTTGTGTCAGTATAGCTGTCATATATCCTTCTTTCTCATGGACAAACAGAGTAAATGGCTTACCACTGTCGGGGATTCCCAGAGCCGGTGTCAAACACAAAGCCTTTTTCAAACTCAGGAAGACCTCTTGCTGTTCTTTAGTGAGGGTGATGGCTTCTTTAGAGACACGTTTCCCCTTTAAAATATCATTCAATGGCTGAGCAAGCTGTGTGAAGGAGTCAATCCAATTTCTGTTCAAGTTACACAATCCCAAAAAAGACCTTAGTTCCTGAAAGTGGTGGTTTTTTTAGCAGCCCGAATGGCTGCAGTTCTATCCTGGGTAAGTTCTCTCTTTCCTTGTGAAATCTTTTGTCCCAGGTATACAACCTCTTCTTGGGATATTTGTGCTTTGTCGATGCTGGCTTTATGTCCTTTCAGCCAAAGGTGGTCCAGCAAAGCTCGTAAATCTTGTTCATGTTGTTCTTCCGTGTTTGAAGCTAGCAGGATATCGTCTACATATTGGATGACTGTGGATGACAGGGGAGGTAATTCTCGCAAATGGCTTTGTAAAGCCATGTGGAATACCGTAGGGCTGTTGTGGAAACCCTGCGGTAACCGGGTCCAAGTATACTGTTGTCCTTGGACCGTGAAAGCAAACCACTGTTGAACCGCCGGTGCCAGAGGCATCGACCAAAATCCGTTGGCCATATCTATAACCGAGAAATATTTATGTTCCGGTTTGAGGGCATTAAAAATGGTGGAGGGATCTGCGACCAAAGGAGCTTTTTGATCAATACACTGATTAGCTTTCCTATAATCGACAGTCAAACGCCAAGTCTCATTAGATTTCTGTACCGGCCACACGGGGCTATTGGAGGAGCTATGCATTTTAATAAGCACCCCTTGTTTCTCCAATTGCTGAATAACCGGTAAGATTCCCGCGATGGCAGTTGGACTGATGGGATACTGTTTAGTGCATGGAGGCTTGGTCCCGGTAAATGACGCAGGCTCCATCTGGAGTAGGCTACAATCGTTCTTATCTTTAGCCCATATCGGGTGTTCCTTCAATTCTTCTTTCTTCAAAGTTCTAATTGACCATGTCACCCGACCATTCTCGAAATGCAATGATGAATCTACTTGGATTAGAAAGTCCATTCCCAAAAGGGGTTGATCTACTGGGCCTATCCAGACAGCGTGGTTAGTTCATGTGGACCCAGCCCTATAAGTACCGGTGTTGAACTTTTAATTTCCATTTTATGGCCCCCGACTCCATAGGCTGTACGTGCCCTACCATCCAACGACAAAAAGTCTTCATATTGTAGGGGTAAGCATGTTAATTCCGCCACTGTGTCTAAAAGACAGTCCACATCCTTATCGCCCACCCTCACAGTTATATATAGCCCATCTCCCCTCTGTTGTATTAGTGCGAGGAGGGGGGCCAGGGGGGGCTCTAAACGTTTTTTGCTATCCCAAGTAACTCCTTCTGTTGTTGTATTGTCAGTCGCTTAAATGAGGTCGGTATCTTGTGACAAGCCTGGTTTGTTGGCTGAATTGTATCCCTGGCTGCGTCCTCTTCCCCGGCCGCGACCTTGCTGTTTTGCCCTGCACGTCTTGGCCCAGTGACCTTCTTTCCCACAATAATGACATTTTCCGGGTAATTTTCCTAATAACTGTTTATCGGAATCCTGGGATTTCCATCCCATAGCCTGTACAGCTCGGATTTTAGCTCCCATATCCCGATCTAATTGGTTACATCGATCCACCAATACTGCAAAGGTAGGTCCTCTACCTTCCCAGTCCGATAACACTACCTTAAGCATTTTGGACAGTTCTGGCTTTCGACCTGCCACGAATGCTGCTTTCAGGGGTCCAAACACTTGTTCTAGCCACGTGCATCTAAACCGCTCGTCATACTCCAGGACCTCCTCTGTTCCTTTCTGTTGGCAGGCTGCAATTTTTCCCCAGTCTGTCTTAGCTGGACTGAAGGCTTGCAGCCAGTGTTTAATCGCCTCCCACCCTGCGTCTAATTCTTGCTCAGCCTGCCCCAAAGCTTCTTCTACCTTGTCGTGCAATTTTCTTCCCAGTGTTTTTGGCACCATTATGGTCAAAATTTGCACTCCGTCCCAGGGATGAAGTTGATATATATTTCTTAAGCGGTCCAATTGGTCCCACGTTTTCACTCCCCCTTTCTTTGGATTGGGAAACTCCTTGGACCATTTATCAATTTTCTCTGGGTCTGCCGGATCATAAATAAGTATTCTGCATACAGCCTTTTCTTCGTTTTTTTTGGTTCCGCCCTCATCCGCAGTCTCTTCTGATTTGACTACAACTCGTCTTTTTTTAAACGGGGCAAAGCGCACCCCTAGTTCTTCATCCTCCGACCCTGTATTGTCGGAGGATTCAGAAACCGTATCTATTCCTCGGTTGAGTCTTCGGGTTTGCGCTTTTAATTTATCCAAACATGGGTACCCTGGGAATTGACCAATACATTTTCCTTTTCCTATTACTGTCTCTTGACCTAATGATTTTTTCCATTCTTTAATTTCACCTTTACGATCTTTAACTACCGCTTCCGATTTTTTAAGTTCAAGTTTTTTCTGTCGCAGCTGTGCACAAACAGTTTGCAATTGGTCCTTTGTACTGGTCAGCTCTCGATCATGTTGGGAACGCATTATAATTTCATTCCACTTTCGGATCTGTCCCATAACGGCTAGGGACCATCTAGTTCGCTCTTTATTTTTCATACGGGTCGTTTTTCCCCAGACCTTTTTAATCTCGTCCAAGGACCATTGTCCTTTGGAGGTTCTGTACTTTTGTTCAACCTTAATACAAGTTTTAGATAAGTTGAATTGTTGCTCTATGTATTCTTTCAACTGTTCGAGGATTTCATCTATCGAAACCTCAGGTGGTGCCCGCCCACCTTTAACAGTTGTAGGCAATTCTTTGCTCTTATCTCCTGCTGCCATAATACTGATTTCTTTACTGGGGTCTTGAGTCGTAGGCTTTCCAGCCGATCAGTAGGTCGGTGATTAATTAACTAACACACCGCCGAAGTTAGACGTCTATGGGACCTCGAGCCGACTACCAACCCGAGGGTTCGCAAACCGGAGGCTTTTGGAATTGCGTAGAAGGAGAGGCGAATTTAGGCTTTTGACCGAGGACTTTTATAAAGAGGAGTCCTTCCCTCAGTATATAGGTCCGATGTCCAAAATGCAGTTTCTTCCCTCAGCGATCGTGTTCGTGACACCAAAATTGTTAGATCTCTTAATTCCCAATGAAATACGAACTCCAGTTGTAGTTTTAATGTAACTTTATTCTGGCAGCAGCAACAAGCTCTTGGCTTTAAGCCAGGCCTTTGTCCTTCTGAGACCACATGGCCAAAATGGCTGTACTTATACCTGGTTCAATTTACAGAAAAGAACTCGCCTTCTTTGACCTTATTGGCTCATTTGATAGTCTGTTAACCTTTAATTGGCTCGCTACCCAAGGTCCTAAAATGTCAAGTTGATTGATGACTTAATGCAATGTGGTCTGTGTTTTTTCAAAAACTGCAGCCGGGCTGCAGAGCTTGAATTCTCTATCAAGCGGGGAGTGCTGCTCCGAGCCCCACAAGGAAATCTTGGGCCAACTCATCCCACGATTCCCTTCTCCTTCCCCCGATCACAAGACCCTCGCTCCCTCCCAACCTCCCAACCACTTAGCTCAGAGCTGTAGGAAGGGGAACCTTTTCTTCATGACCCTGCCAGTGTCCTCCTCCTGCCCGCCTACCATCCAGCTGCCTGCTGCCCACTGGGCTCGGGCAGGAGAGCGAAGGAGCCCTTGGAGGTGAGGCTGGAATTTAAAATCTCCTTGGCCCTAACACAGCAGTTCATGTCCTGGGACTTTAACCCTTTCTATAGCTCAGTAACACTGTACACCTAACAAAGAAACCATCAGCAGACTCTTGTGGCAGATGTTAGCTGTTAAGTTTCCTGATTTCAAGTATGTGCCAGATCCGGAAGAGGAAAAATATACCAGAAAAGGAGCAATTTGCAGGGCTATGGGGAAAGGAGGAGTGGGAATGGGCAGCTCTTTTAAAGAGCACAGGCATAAAGGCCTCCTTCTATGCGGTATGATTCCATCCTGTACCATTCCATTAGATTGAAATTCAGAAGAAAGTTGGATCTCAAACCAGTGTCTCAAACCAGGATCTCTAACCTTAAATAAAGGAGACTACAAAGGTATGAAGGCGGAGTTGGCAAAAGTGGACTGAGAAAATAGATTGAAGTGTGGGGCAGTTGATGAGCAATGGCGGATATTTAAGGAGCTATTTCATAACTCTCAACAAAAATATACCCCAATGAGAAGGAAAGACTGTAAGAGAAGGGATAACCATCCCTGGCTAACTAAGGAAAGAAGGGATGGTATCAAATTGAAAACAATGGCATACAAAGTGGTCAAGATTAGTGGGAGGCCAGAGGATTGGGAAACTTTTACAAACCAGCAAAGAACGACTAAAAAAATTATAAAGAGAGGGAAGATAGATTATGAAAGTAAACTAGCAAAACATATAAAAAGATAGTAAGAGTTTCTACAGGTGTATAAAAAGGAAAAGAGTGGCTAAAGTAAATGTTGATCCCTTAGAGGATGAGACTAGGGAATTAATAATGGCGAACAGGGAAATGGCAGAGACTTTGAACAAATATTTTGTATCGGTCTTCACGGAAGACATTAAAAACATCCAAATAATCAAGGGGCTATAGGGGGGGAGGAACTTAAAACTTTCACTATCACAAAAGAAATTGTACTTGGTAAAATAATGGAACTAAAGGTGGACAAGTCCCCTGGACCTGATGGCTTGCATCCTAGGGTCTTAAAAGAAGTGGCTGCAGAGATAGTGGATGCATTGGTTGTAATCCACCAAAATTTATTGGATTCTGGGGAGGTCCTAGCAGATTGAAAAACCACAAATGTAACGCCCCTATTTAAAAAAGGAGGCAGACAGAAAACAGAAAACTATAGACCAGTTAGCCTAACATCTGTCGTTAGGAAAATGCTGGAGTCTATTATTAAGGAAACAGTAGCAGGGAATTTGGAAAAACATAATGTAGTCAAGCAGAGCCGGCATGGATTTATGAAAGGGAAATCATGTTTGACAAATTTGCTGGAGTTCTTTGAGGATATAATGGGCAGGATGGATAGGGGGGGCCGGGGGGGAACCAGTGGATGTGGTGTGTTTGGATTTCCAGAAGGTATTCGATAAGGTGCAACATAAAAAGTCACTGCATGGGTTTGGGGGTAATATATTAGCATGGATAGAGGATTGGCTAACTAACAGAAAACAGAGAGACGGGATAAATGGGTCATTTTCCGGTTGGCAAACAGTAACCAGTGGGGTGCCAGAGCTGATCGGTGCTGGGACCTCAACTATTTACAATCTATATTAATGACTTGGATGAAGGGACTGAGTGTAATGTAGCCAAGTTTGCTGATGATACAAAGATGGGTGGGAATGCAAATTATGAGGAGGACACAAAAAATCTGCAAATGGATTATAGACAGGCAAAGTGAGTGGGAACAAATTTGGCAGATGGAGTATAATGTGGGAAAGTGTGAGGTCATGCACTTTTTGAAAAAATAAAAAAGCAAATTCTTATTTAAATGGAGAGAAATTACAAAATGCTGCAGTACAGAGGGACCTGGGGGTCCTTGTGCATGAAACACAAAAAGTTAGTATACAGGTTCAGCAAATGATCAGGAAGGCAAATGGAATGTCAGCCTTTATTGCAAGGGGGATGGAGTATACAAGCAGAGAAGTTCTGCTACAACTATACAGGGTATTGGTGAGGCCACACCGAGAGTACTGTGTACACTTTTGGTCTCCTTATTTAAGAAAGAATATGCAGACAGTGATCCTTATCAATGGATCCATTACAGACCCAATCCACGTCTGGACCGGGGTCAAACAGGGCTGCGTCATCACCCCAATCCTCTTCTCAATCTTCCTTGCTGCCATGCTCCACCTCACAGTCAACAAGCTCCCCGCTGGAGTGGAACTAAACTACAGAAACAGTGGGAACCAGTTCAACCTTCGCCGGCTCCAGGCCAGGTCCAAGACCACACCAACCTCTGTCGTCGAGCTACAGTACACGGATGACACCTGCATCTGCGCACATACAGAGGCTGCACTCCAGGACATAGTCGACGTATTCACTAAGACATACGAAAGCATGGACCTTACGTTAAGGTCCTCCACCAGCCTGTCCTCGCCGCACAGCACTGCCCCCCAGTCATCAAGATTCACGGCGCGGCCCTGGACATTGTGGACCATTTTCGATACCTCGGGAACCTCTTATCAACAAGAGCAGACATTGGCGACGAGACTCAACACCGCCTCCAGTGCGCCAGTGCAGCCTTCGGCCGCCTGAGGAAAAGTGTGTTCGAAGACCAGGCCCTCAAATCTTCCACCAAGCTCATGGTCTACAGGGCTGTAATAATACCCGCCCTCCTGTATGGCTCAGAGACATGGACCATGTACAGTAGGCACCTCAAGTCGCTGGAGAAATACCACCAAACGATGTCTCTGCAAGATCCTGCAAATCCCCTGGGAGGACAGACACACCAACATTATTGCCCTCGACCAGGCCAACATCCCCAGCATTGAAGGACTGACCACACTTGATCAGCTCCGCTGGGCAGGCCACATTGTCCGCATGCCAGACACGAGACTTCCAAAGCAAGTGCTCTACTCGGAACTCCTTCACGGCAAACGAGATAAAGGTGGGCAGAGAAAACGTTACAAGGACACCCTCAAAGCCTCCTTGATAAAGTGCAACATCCCCACTGACATCTGGGAGTCCCTCGCCAAAAACAGTCCAAGTGGAGGAAGTGCATCCAGGAGGGCACTGAGCACCTCGAGTCTCATCGCCGAGAGCATGCAGAAATCAAGCGCAGGCAGCGGAAAGAGCATGCGGCAAATCTGTCCTACCCTCCCTTACCCACAATGACAATGACAGGGACTGTGGTTCTCGTATTGGACTGTTCAGCCACCTGAGGACTCATTTTAAGAGTGGAAGCAAGTCTTCCTTGATTCTGAGGGACTGCCTATGATGATGACTTGCATTGGAGGCCGTTCAGAGAACATAAGAACATAATAAGAACATAAGAATTAGGAACAGGAGTAGGCCATCTAGCCCCTCGAGCCTGCTCCGCCATTCAACAAGATCATGGCTGATCTGGCCGTGGACTCAGCTCCACTTACCCGCCCGCTCCCCATAACCCTTAATTCCCTTATTGGTTAAAAATCTATCTGTGACTTGAATACATTCAATGAGCTAGCTTCAACTGCTTCCTTGGGCAGAGAATTCCACAGATTCACAACCCTCTGGGAGAAGAAATTTCCTCTCAACTCGGTTTTAAATTGACTCCCCTGTATTTTGAGGCTGTGCCCCCTAGTTCTAGTCTCCCCGACCAGTGGAAACAACCTCTCTGCCTCTATCTTGTCTATCCCTTTCATTATTTTAAATGTTTCTATAAGATCATCCCTCATCCTTCTGAACTCCAACAAGTAAAGACCCAGTCTACTCAATCTATCATCATAAGGTAACCCCCTCATCTCCGGAATCAGCCTCGTGAATCATCTCTGTACCCCCTCCAAAGCTATCCTTCCTTAAGTAAGGTGACCAAAACTGCACGCAGTACTCCAGGTGCGGCCTCACCAATACCCTATACAGTTGCAGAAGGACCTCCCTGCTTTTGTACTCCATCCCTCTCGCAATGAAGGCCAACATTCCATTCGCCTTCCTGATTACCTGCTGCACCTGCAAACTAACTTTTTGGGATTCATGCACAAGGAACCCCAGGTCCCTCTGCACCGCAGCATGTTGTAATTTCTCCCCATTCAAATAATATTCCCTTTTACTGTTTTTTTTCCCAAAGTGGATGACCTCACACTTTCTGACATTGTATTCCATCTGCCAAACCTTAGCCCATTCGCTTAACCTATCTAAATCTCTTTGCAGCCTCTCTGAGTCCTCTACACAACCCGCTTTCCCACTAATCTTTGTGTCTTCTGCAAATTTTGTTACACTACACTCTGTTCCCTCTTCCAGGTCATCTATGTATATTGTAAACAGTTGTGGTCCCAGCACCGATCCCTGTGGCGTACCACTAACCACCGATTTCCAACCCGAAAAGGACCCATTTATCCCGACTCTCTGCTTTCTGTTAGCCAGCCAATTCTCTATCCATGCTAATACATTTCCTCTGACTCTGCGCACCTTTATCTTCTGCAGTAACCTTTTGTGTGGCACCTTATCGAATGCCTTTTGGAAATCTAAATACACCACATCCATCGGTACACCTCTATCCACCATGCTCGTTATATCCTCAAAGAATTCCAGTAAATTAGTTAAACATGATTTCCCCTTCATGAATCCATGCTGCGTCTGCTTGACTGCACTATTCCTATCCAGATGTCCCGCTATTTCTTCCTTAATGATAGCTTCAAGCATTTTCCCCACTACAGATGTTAAACTAACCGGCCTATAGTTATCTGCCTTTTGTCTGCCCCCTTTTTTAAACAGAGGCGTTACATTAGCTGCTTTCCAATCCGCTGGTACCTCCCCAGAGTCCAGAGAATTTTGGTAGATTATAACGAATGCATCTGCTATAACTTCGGCCCTCTCTTTTAATACCCTGGGATGCATTTCATCAGGACCAGGGGACTTGTCTACCTTGAGTCCCATTAGCCTGTCCAGCACTACCCCCCTAGTGAAGGTTCACTAGGTTGATTCCAGAGATGAGGGTGTTAACTTATGAAGAAAGATTGAGTAGTTTGGGCCTATACTCATTGGAGTTCAGAAGAATGACAGGTGATCTTATCGAAACATATAAGATAATGAGGGGGCTCGACAAGGTAGATGCGGAGAGAATATTTCCACTCATAGGGGAATCTAGAACTAGGGGGCATAGTTTCAGAATATGGGGTTGTCCAATCGTAACTGAGATGAGGAGGAATTGATTCTCTCAGAGGGTTGTAAATCTGTGGAATTCTCTACCCCATAGAGCTGTGGAGGCTGGGTCTTTGAATCTTTTTAAGGCGGCGATCGACAAATTTTTAAGCGACGAGGGAATAAAGGGTTATGGGGAGCAGGCAGGGAAGTGGAGTTGATTACATGATCAGATTAGCCATGATCTTATTGAATGGCAGCGCAGGCTCAAGGGATTAAATGGCCTACTCCTGCTCCTATTTATATTCTTATCCTATCCTATCCTCTTTCTGACATCCTCACGCACTGTGTCAGCTGTGGCTCAGTGGATAGCACACTTGCCTTTGAGTCAGAAGGTCCAAGGATTTGAGCACAAAAAATCTTGGCTGACACTCCAGTGCAGGGCTGAGGGAGTGCTGCACTGTCGGAGGTGCTGTCTTTCGGATGAGATGTTAAACCGAGGCCCGTCTGCCCTCTCAGGTGAACGTAAATGATCCCAGGGCAGTATTTCGAAGAAGAGCAGGGGAGTTATCCCCGGTGTCCCAGCCAATATTTATCCCTCAATCAACATAACAAAATACAGATTATCTGGTCATTATCACAGTGCTGTTTGTGGGAGCTTGCTGTGCGCAAATTGGCTGCCGCGCTTCCCACATTACAACAGCGACTACATTCCAAAAGTACTCAATTGGCTGTAAAGCGCTTTGAACGTCTGGTGGTCGTGAAAGGCGCTATATAAATGCAAGTCTTTTCTTTCTTTCACTCGTTTCTATCAAGTGTCACTGGAAAGAAATCAGGAACCCTGGATGACTCTCTATTCCGTGGCTCTGGAGCTATGATTTAACCCATTCTGTTGGCTAGATTGAAACCAGCCTGCCAATGACACTGGCCTCATCCATCACCCTTAGTGCTCGCTGACCTACATTGGCTCTCGGTCGGGCAACCTCTCGAATTTAAAATTCTCATCTGGTGTTCAGTTCCCTCCATGGCCTCGCCCCTCCCTATCTCTGTAACCTCCTCCAACCCTCTGAGATACTCTGCTCTCTTGCGCATGCGCCATTTCCGTCGCTCCACCATTGGTGGCTGCCGAGGCCCTGAGCTCTGGAATCCCCTCCCTAAACCTCTCCACCTCTCTACCTCTCTCTCTCTCTCCACATTTAAGACGCTCCTTAAAGCCTACCTCTTTGACCAAGCTGCCCTAATATCTCATGTGGCTTAACGTCAAGTTTTGTTTGATAATAACGGGTACTGTAACGTGGTGGTTATGTCACTGGACTAATAATCCGGAGACATGAGTTCCAATCCCACCATGGCAGCGGGGAATTTAAATTCAGTTAATTAAAGACAAAAGCTAGTATCAATAATGGTGATCATGAAACTACCAGATTGTCGTAAAAACCCAACCTGGTTCACTCATGTCCTTCAGGGAAGGAAATCTGCCATCCTTACCCCGTGTGGCCAAGATTTGACTCCAGGCCCACAGCAATGTGGTTAACTCTTAACTGCCCTCTGAAATGGCCTAGCATCCCACTCAGGTGTACCAAACCGTTGGGACGAAGTCGCTGTGGGCTTACCTTCACCATGCGGACTGCAGCGATTCAAGGTGGCGGCTCACCGTCACCTTCTCGAGGGCAATTAGGCATGGGCAATAAATGCCGGCTTTGTCAGCGACGCCCACATCCCATGAATGAGTAAAAAAATTCAAAAAATCTCTCCTTGGGGTGTTTGACTACATTAAAGGCGCTATATAAATGCAAGTTGTGCTTATTGCAATTGGACTTTTCTGCCCTTTTAATTATTGTGATGGTTCTGTCACCGTTCCTTAGCGCTGTGGCCAGAACATGCGCGTGCTCGCTGATTGAGGCCTGCTGGGTTGCCATGACATCCTTTATCCTGCTGAGAACTGTGGGTTGACGGAGACTCCAGAGCCTCGTGGCTCCTGATAAAGGGGGCCTGCTTCCTTTGATTCGGGTCCGAGGGATTTTGTGCAGGAACTGTGAGTGTGTGGCTGGCAGTCGCTCACCTAGAATACTCAGCAGGGAAAGCAGATGCCATGGCAACCCATCTGGACTGTGGTAAACGACCGCAGGTCGGCATGGCCGCAGGAGTGAAAAACTTTCACGGTAATTAAAAGGAGAGCAAGCTCTAAGCGGCCTGTGTTCCCCGATCATAACAGCTCATTGCTTGCAACAAACTGAAATAGTGGAGACGTCTATGAACTCTTTAGCTTTTTAATACCACCATTCCAATAGTGAGGGCTTCCCTAATATCAGCAGACTGTGCCGAATTCACCCCCTTTATAAAGTGAGGTGGATGCAGAGACCGGCTCCAACACTGGGACAGCATTTGTATAGGTGGAGCTGTTTCCAAGTCACATCTTTACTGATCAGATGTTGGTTGAGAGATAAATATTGGCCAGGACACCAGGGAGAACTCCCCTGTTTTTCTTCACGGGATCTTTTACATCCACCTGAGTGAGCAGACAAGGCCTAGGTTTATTAATGTTTCATCCGAAACACAGCACCTCTGACAGTGCAGTACTCCCTCGGTACAGCACTGGGAGTGTCAGCCTAGATTTCTGTGGACAACTCTCGGGAGTGGGACTTGAACCCACAACCTCCTGACTCTGAGGTGAGTGTACTGAGCCAGGGCTGACACAACTTTGAATGGAATGGAGAGAGCAGCCTGCATGAGAGATAGCTTGAACTAACGAAAGAGGGGAAAGGGATAAACCCAGCAACTGCAGGCCAGTCAGCCTAATTACAATGGTGTGGAAACTTCTAGAGACAATAATTCAGGACAAAATTAATTGCCATTTGGAAAAGTATGGGCTAATAAATGAAAGTCAGCGTCAGATTTGTTAAGGCAAATCCTGTTTGACTAACTTGATAGAGTTCATTGAAGTAACGGAAAGTGTTGATGAGGGTAGTGTGGTTGAAGTTGTATAGTGTATATAGACTTTCAAAAGGCGTTTGATAAAGTACCACATAATAGACTCCTTAATAAAATTAAAGTCTATGGGATGAAAGGGAGAGTGACAATGTGGATACAAAATTGGCTCAAGGACAGAAAGCAGATAAGAATACAAGAACACAAGAAATAGGAGTAGGAGTAGGCCATTTGGCCCCTTGAACTGTCTCCGCCATTCAATGAGATCATGGCTGATCTGGACTCAGTTCCATTTCCCTGCCCACTCCCCATGGTATAGTGTGGTGAATGCTGGTTTTCCAGATTGGAACAGTGGTGTTCTCCAAGGGCCACTGCTATTTTTGATATATATTAATGACCTGGACTTGTGTATACAGGGCATAATTTCAAAGTGTGCCGATGATACGAAACTCATAAATGTAGTAAACAGGTTGGAGGAGGACGTAGGCAGACTGGTGAAATGGGCAGGCACATGTCCGGAGCAACTTAACACAGAGAAAAGAGAAGTAGTAGGAACAAAGAGGAGAGGCAATATGAACTAAAGGGTACAATTTTAAGAACATAAGAACTTGGAGCAGGAGTAGGCCATTAGGCCCATCAAGCTTGCTCCGCCGTTCAAGATCATGGTTGATTTAATCTTGGCCTCAACTCCACTGCCCTGCCCGCTCCCCATAACTCTTGACTCCATAAATCTGTCTATCTCCACCTTAAATATATTCAATGACCCAGTCTCCACAGCTCTCTGGGGCAGAGAATTCCATAGATTTACAACTCTCAGAGAAGAAATTCCTTCTCATCTCAGTTCTAAATGGGTGATCCCTTATTCTGAAACTATGCCTCCTATTTCTAGATTCTCCATGGGGAGGAACATCCTCTCTGCATCTACTCTATCAAGCCCCCTCAGTATTTTATATGTTTCAATAAGATCACCTCATTCTTCAAAAATCCAATGAGTACAGACCCAACCTGCTCAACCTTTCTGCATAATTCAACCCCTTCATCTCAGGAATCAACCTCGTGAATCTTCTCTGAACAGCCTCCAATGCAAGTGAGTACTTTTTTAAATAAGGAGACCAAAACTGTACACAGTACTCTAGGTGTGGCCTCACCAATACCCTGCACAGTTGTAGCAATACCTCTCTGCTTTTATACTCCATCCCTCTTGCATTAAAGGCCAACATTCCTGATTAATTGCTGTACCTGCATACTAACATTTTTGTGTTTCATGCACAAGGACCCCCAGGTCCCTCTGTACTGCAGCATTTTGTAATCTCTCTCCATTTAAATAATAATTTGCTTTATTATTGTTTCCTGTCAAAGTGGATAACCTCACACTTCCCCACATTACACTCCATCTGACAAATTTTTGCCTACTCACTTAGCCTGTCTATATCCCTTTGCAGATTCCTTGTTTCCTCCTCACAACTTGCTTTCCCACCCATCTTTGTATCATCAGGAAACTTTCCTATATTACACTCGGTCCCTTATCCAAGTCATTAATATAGATTGTAAATAGTTGAGGACCCAGTACCGATCCTTGTAGCACCCCACTAATCACTGCTTGCCAACCGCAAAATGACCCATTTATCCCGACTCTCTGTTTTCTGTTAGTTAGCCAATCCTCTCTCCATGCTAATATATTAGCCCCAACCCCGTGAGCTCTTATATTGTGCAGTAACCTTTTATGTGACACATTATCGAACGCTTTCTGGAAATCCAAATACACCACATCCACTGGTTTCCCCTTATCCACCCTGCTCAGTACATCCTCAAAGAACTCCAGCAAATTTGTCAAACATGATTTCCCCTTCATAAAACTATGCTGACTCTGCTTGACTGTATTATGCTTTTCCAAATGTCCTGCTACTGCTTCCTTAATAATGGACTCCAGCATTTTCCCATCAACAGATGTTAGACTAACTGGTCTATAGTTTCCTGCTTTTTGTTTCCCTCCTTTTTTAAATTTGCGATTTTCCAATTCACTGGGACCTCTCCAGAATCCAGGGAATTTTGGTAGATTAAAACCAATGCATTCACTTTCTCTGCAGCCACTTCTTTTAAGATCCTAGGATGCAGGTTATCAGGTCCACCTTTAGTCCTATTATTTTACCGAGTACTTTCTCTTTACTGACAGTGATTGTTTTAAGTTCTGTAAGAATAAAAATATTTATTAATGATTAAAAGTGATTCTGTGTATGAATAAGTAGGTTATATAGAAAAGCCTGTTTATGATGAAACAAAATGAAAACCCACAGTTTGCCAGCGTGGGCTGCATTTTGAAAGAAATAAAATGGAAGCCCAGAGAGCTGCATGGGTTTTGTGTATTGGAAAGCCATTTAAATTAATCAAGAGATGGCTGAGCCAGACCATACAGCCACATGTGTGAGGAGAGCCAATAAGGAACAGCCCTGGAACCAAGGTCCAATCGTGAGGTGTTCGTAGGGACAATGGCTGTTGAGAGGTTTAAAAGAACTCAGCCAAAGACTTTTCTCTCTCCTGAACCAGCCAGCCAAATGGAAGTAACGTATATCACTCTTTATTATATCCTCATTGTATCTGTTGTAACTAAGGTGGATGTGAATGTGTGTGTTTTTTTAATAAACTTTTCCAATTGTTTTATAAGAATTGTCTCACTGTCAAATTTAATGCCAGAGATTTAGAAATCTTACAGTTCTCACCTCCCTATAGCCCCTTGATTATCAATTATTGGGATGTTTTTAGTGTCCTCTACTGTGAAGACTGATACAAAATATTTGTCCAAAGTCTCTGCCATTTCCCTGTTCCCCATTATTAATTCCCCAGTCTCATCCTCCAAGGGTCCAACATTTACTTAAGCGACTCTCTTCCTTTTTATATACCTGTAGAGGTTCTTATTATCTGTTTTTATATTTCCTACTAGTTTACTCTCATAATCCATCTTCTCTCCTATTATTTTTTAGTCATCTTTTGCTGTTATTTTTTAAATTTCCAATCCTCTGGCCTCCCACTAATCTTTGCAACATTGTGTGCCTTTTTCAATTTGATACCACCCTTTACTTCCTTCTTTGCAGCTGTCACCTATTCAGAGCAATGGAGAGTCATTGAACACCCGACCTACGTACCTGACGTGATGCCCTCGAGTACTCACCAGGGAAAGCAGATGCCATGGCACTCCATCTGGACTGTGGTAAACGACCGCAGATCAGCATGGCTGCAGGAGTGGAAAACTTTCACAGTAATTAAAAGGAGAGCAAACTCTAAGCGGCTCGCATTCCCCGATCGAAAGTGATCAAAAGGCGAATAAAATGGTTTGTATTTGGTAAAATGCAGTTTAAGTACCTTTAAAGACCCTCTTAACTATTGCAACCGGCTCACCCGTCCCTTTCTGCCGGGTTTGTAAAGCGCAGGCAGAACCGACACTTGGGAAACTGACACGGAGGCGGGATCGCCACGGGCTGTCAACACGCTTTCAATCTTTTAGATTTTAACAGAGGACTCGCCTCCGAACCCACCCTCTGAGCACTGCCAAAATCCAGCCCTCAATCTTTTTGTTCTTTATACTACAGCATCTGTTTTGGTACTCCGATTAACGGATCACCACATCTTTCTTAGCAACCCGATAGGCCTCACATCCTCACCGTATACGGGCAGCAGACCACTTTGTAAAACCCCTTTTGATATTGGTAACTCCAGCTGCTCCATGTTAAGTGGAGTTCAGCCTCTGTATGCGCAGACGCAGGCGTCGTCCGCGTATTGTAGCTCGACGACAGAGGTTGGGGTGGCCTTGGACCTGGCCTGGAGACGACAAAGATTGAACAGGTTCCCACTGGTTCTGTAGTTTAGTTCCACTCCAGCAGGGAGCTTGTTGAATGTGACGTAGAGCATGGGCCTTACACTAAACATCCGTAAGACAAAGGTCCTCCACCAGCCTGTCCTCGCCACACAGCACTGACCCCGCCCCCCCCACCACCCAAGCCAGTCATCAAGATCCATGGTGCGGCCTTGGACAACGTGGACCATTTCCCATACCTCAGGAGCCTCTTAACAAGAGCAGCCATTGACGACGAGATTCAACACCGCCACCAGTGCGCATGCAGTCTTCGGCTGCCTGAGATAAAGAGTGTTTGAAGACCAGGCCCTCAAAACTGCCACCAAGCTCATGGTCTACAGAGCCGAACTAATACCCGCCCTCCTGTATGGCTCAGAGACATAGACCATGTACAGTAGACACCTCAAGTCGCTGGAGAAATACCACCAACGATGTCTCCGCAAGATTCTACAAATCCCCTGGGAGGACAGACGCACCGACATTGGTGTCCTCGACCAGGCCAACATCCCCAGCATTGAAGCACTGACCACACTTGATCAGCTCTGCTGGGCGGGCCACATTGTTCGCATGCCAGACACGAGACTCCCAAAGCAAGCGCTCTACTCGGAACTCCTTCATGGCAAATGAGTCAAAGGTGGGTAGAGGAAACATTGCAAGGACACCCTCAAAGCCTCCCTGATAAAGTGCAACATACCCACTGACACCTGGGCCAAAGGCTGTCCTAAGTGGAGGAAGTGCATCCGGGAGGGCGCTGAGCACCTCAAGAGCATGCAGAAAGCAAGCGCAAGCAGCGGAAGGAACGTGCGACAAACCAGTCCCACCCTACCTTACCCTCAACGACTATCTGTCCCACTTGTGACGGGGACTGTGGTTCGCGTATTGGACTGTTCAGCCACCTAAGGACTCATGTTAAGAGTGGAAGCAAGTCTTCCTCGATTCCGAGGGATTGCCGATGATGATGATGATGTTAAATGGACACAAAGCCGGAGGGAGAAGATTAAAACCCATCTCAATTGATCCGGTGAGCAGGTCAGTTAGATGGAGCAGATGGCTGTTTCTTCTTCCTGTGTTGTGTCCAACGCTGTTGCAGACATGTTTAAGTGATCCCATTGAAACTGCACCCCCCAGAGGCCAAAGAGGGGAATGAACCCCAGGAAGAATACCTATGTACACAAAGCAAAATCAGGGATTGAGCTCCTTAACACTGACTGGGAAAATGTGCTGCCTATTGTTTTATTTTTAATTCCTTCTCGATGTTCGCTGGCAAGGCTCGCTAGGCCATTCCAGAGAGAAGTCAACAATCATGTTGGGCCGTTACTGGGCTCACATATAGACCAGGTAAGGACGGCAAACATCTTTCTCCCAAAGGTATTATAGTGAACCAGTTGAGATTTTATGACAATTCAACACTTTTTTTCTATTGATACCAGCTTTTTATTTTCAGATTTTTAAAAAAGATTTGCATTTATATAGCTCCTTTCATGACAACCAGACGTCTCAAAGCGCTTTACTGCCAATAAAGTACTTTTTGGAGTGCCGTAACTGTTGTCATGTAGGAAATGCGGCAGCCAATTTGCAAACAGCAAGCTCTCACAAACAGCAATGTGATAATGCTGACCAGATAATCTATTTTTAGTGATGTTGATTGAGGTATAAATATTGGCCAGGACACGAGGGATAACTCTTGGAAATAGTGCCATGGTAACTCTTACATCCACCCGAGAGGGCAGACGGGGCCTCGGTTTAACTTCTCTGAAAGACACCGCTTCCTGACAGTGCAGCGCTCCCTCAGCACTGCACTGGAGTGTCAGCCTAGATTTTTGTGCTCAAGTCCCTGGAGTGGGACTTGAACCCACAACCTTCTGACTCAGAGGCGAGTGTGCTACCCACTGAGCCCCTGGCTGATAGAGAATTTCAAATTAGTCTAACTACCATGGTGGCATTTTCAACAAGTTCTTTGGACGAACCTTTGCAGGCAGCAAGAAGCCAGGTTGAGTTCCTGGTCTGCCGCTGAATTAGTTGATTTTGGAAAGGGAGCTGTATAGGTGTTACAATTAGTCTCAGCATCAATAGGCTGGGGAAAGATCAAGCAAATGTTCCCGTTCCTTGTGTGGTGCTCAATGGTCGGTGCCATAATATGTACAAGTGGGTATCAGATGACAACAGGATCGGGTTCAAATGTGCTGCTCCCATAGCAACGCTCCCCGTCTAGTCTCACAGCTGAAGACTGCCAAACGTGGTTGAGGTACCAGATGAGGTCTGTCACTTGTGTAATCTATCCCCTAGCATGGCACAGCTCTTTAGGAAAGGAGAGAAAATCATGGAAAAATCAAAAATCCAGAGGAAGCGAGACATTCTGTTGCTTCTGCAACAGGTGTGTAAAAAAAAAAACAAGAACATTTACAATGTTCAAAATCTCTTGGCATAATAACAGTCCAGCATAACACAAAACAGATTATCTGCTGATTATCACATTGCTGTTTGTGGGAGCTTGCTGTGCACAAATTGGCTGTCGCGTTTCCCACATTACAACAGTGACTACACTTCAAAAAGTATTTCATTGGCTGTAAAGCGCTTTGAAACACCCGGTGATTGTGAAAGGCGCTACATAAATGCAAGTCTTTCTTTCATAAAAGTGGTCAATAAGCAGGGGGCATAGATTTAAAGTAATTGGTAGGAGGTTTAGAGGGGATCTGAGAACATTTTCACCCAGAGGATGCTGGTAGAGGCAGAAACCCGCATAGCATTTAGAAAATACTTGGATGTATACTTGAAGTGCTGTAACATACAGGGCTATGGACCAAGAGACGGAAAGAGGGATTAGGCTGGATAGCCCTTTGTCAGCTGGCACGGACACGATGGGCCGAATGGCCTCCTTCTGTGCTGTAAACGTCTATGATAAATAAGGCTTTGCATCTGAAATTGGCTACCAGCAAGGCAAAATAAAACAGTATTTACACGATGCGACATGAAATTTCAGGGACCGAGCGAAGTGGTACAATGTCTTATGCAGAGAAGGGCGGGTCCAGTGTAATTCCGTGAGTGAATTATCAGAGAGGAAGATGGCGAGACGGGTTTATCCAGGTTTACAGTTTGACGACACCTCTCTCTTGACTTTGGCGATGTTGCAGCAGGGACTGACAACCCAAACGGAGCACGGCAAACAACGCGAGAGGCGAATGCCAAGAGTGAGAGTCATTACCAAGGATGAAAAGATTAGGAGAGAAGATTAGATGAATCAGTAAATAGTGATTGCGTGTCGCCAAGCTTGTTTTCTTCAAAAGCAGATTATTTGGTCATTTATCTCAATGCTGCCTTAGGCCCACTTGGCAATGGACAATGCCATAATGTTATGTGGATCACACACTTTGTTTGCTACATTACAAGAGCGATGAGAATTCAAAAGTACTTCGTTGGCTGTGAAGCACTTTGGGATTTTGCAAAAGCTATGCGCAAGTTTTTTTCTAAATAATGTTAACTACCATATAGACCAGGAGGTTCCATCCTGTTCTGTACCGAGGTAACAGATCTCAGATGCTAGAAATTGAGTACATTGCTTTTAAGATAGAGAAAGAAAAGACATGTCCTGCTCTTGCTCCTGATCGCTATGCCGTGACACTGTTGGAAGGTGAGCGAGAGTGTGGAGGACAAACTTGGACTGGAAAGTGATCTCCTTCTGTTAAACAGACTAGCAGCACTCCAGACACGCACGCAAAATGGCCACTTGGTATACACATATACTGTGGTAGAGTTTCTGCCAGCAATTCACCCAAAATCAACCAGATCAGATCAAAAGATTGAGGAATTTCAAGCGCATGTTAAAATGAAAAACACTTGGATTTATATGGTGCCTTTAACGTCCATCAGATGCCCCAAGGTGCTCAACAGCCAATGAAGTACTTTTTGAAGTGTAGTCACTATTGTAATGTGGGAAACACAGCAGCCAATTTGCGCACAGCAAGCTCCCACAAACAATGACCAGATAATCGGTTTTTGTTATGTTGATTGAGGGTTAAATATTGGCCAGGACACCGGGGATAACTCCACTGCTCTTCTTCAAAATAGTGCCACGGGATCTTTTACATCCAGCCGAGAGAGCAGACGGGGCCTCGGTTTAGAATCTCATCCAAAAAACGCCACCTCTGGCAGTGCAGTGCTCCCTCAGTACTGCACTGGGAGTGTTAGCCTCAATTCTTGTGCTCAAGTTCCTGGAGTGGGACTTGAACCCATGACTTTCTGACTCAGAGGCAAGAGTGCTACCCACTGAGCCACGGCCGACACGGAGTTACGTCCGGTGCAAATCGATCTTTTTTGCGGTGGTTTAAAAAACATCGTGCTGGAAGCCAGCCCCACCCACAAATCTTACATATTCCTTTAAATGTAATCAATAACAGCAGAGAATGAGAAGGCAAAGGCACTTTATTTGCATAGTTACGAACCATTCACGGTCGGAGTCCTAATTCAGACAGCTTTACATATTCCACCTCATGCTGAGCTCACTGTAACTAATTTTAAATTAGTTGCAAGTACTTACCCATTATAAAATCCCATAAATAAATATTAAAGCATCGTCTTTTTGTGACTTGAAACGTGACCGATCGCTGTTCCATCATACCAGCTACATCCTGCAAATCAGGATACAGTGCAAAGAATACTTCACACAACCCAAGGCTGTCAGCACTTGCGGCAAATTCAACTGAACAACTATAAATGAAATCTATCCAACTGTAAAATGTTCCTGCTTGAAAGCACTTCGAATTTGATTTCTTCAAGTCAACAATGGGAGCGATTTAAAAATAACCGAACAAATGGAGACTTAGGTGGATTTCATCACTTCCCTCCATGGCCCTTACGGCTAAAAGGATCAAGGGGTTTGGAGAGAAAGCAGGAAAGGGGTACTGAGGTGAATGATCAGCCATGATCTTATTGAATGGTGGTACAGGCTCGAAGGGCCGAATGGCCTACACCTTTTTTCTATGTTTCTATGGAGCTTCTTCGAGCACCATCAAGTCGTTTAATGAGCAACCCTCTCTACACACTCTACCCCTTTCACTCCACACAAAGCACCAGCATACTCCCCCTTATTCTCCTTTCTCTAATCTGTAAGCAAACCCTATAGAACATACCGAGCAGGAAATAAGCAATTATTCCTCAAAATAAAACACTACAATCCCCAACAGGTTTACACTCTATTACACCAACGAAAGATGCGCAGCTACACGTCTTCATGAAATCTTACATAAACATTTTGAGTGTCATTTCTGAACACTCACACTTTGAAAACAAATATATAAACACAAGACCCTGCAAAAAGTCTGACCGATATATAAACGCAACACGTATGAGATTCTCTAGTCTGCTATTTTAGCAGAGGCAACAACTCATTTAAAATAAACAAATACATTCTGGCCTCTTGTGCTTCCCAGTTTCCTTCGCACCGCCAGTGGCGGCCAAGCCTTCAGCTGCCCAAATGCCAAGCTCTGGAATTCCCTCCCTAAACCTCCTTCTACTCCTTTATGGCACTCCTTAAAACCCAACTCTCTGATCAAGCTTTTGGTCATCTGTCCTAAAATATCCGTATGTGGCTTGGTGTCAAATTTTGTTTGATAATGCTACTGTGAAGCACCATGGGATGTTTTCTGATGTTAAAGGCTCTACATAAATGCAAGTTGTTGTTGAACTAATGCCTCCACTGAAATAGAGGAAAGTGATACAAATGTATTCATCGTTTATGCACTAATGTCATGACCAGTAACTCCCAAGAACATAAGAATTAGAAGCAGGAGTAGGCCATTCGGCCCCTCGAGCCTGCTCAGCCATTCAATAAGATCATGGCTGATCTTCGACCTCAACTCCACTTTCCTTCACCATCCCCATATCCCTGGCTTCCCTTAAAATCCAAAAATCTATTGATCTCGGTCTTGAATATACTCAAAAACTGCGCCCCCCCCACAGTCCTCTGGGGTAGAGAATTTCAGCGATTCACCATCCTCTGAGTGAAGAAGTTTCTCCTCATCTCAGTCCTAAATGGCCGACCCCTTATTCTCAGACTGTGACCCCTGGTTCTAGAATCCTCAGCCAGAGGAAACATCCTCCCTACATCTACCCTGTCAAGTCCTGTAAGAATTTTGTACATTTCAATGAGATCACCTCGCATTCTTCTAAACTCTAAATATAGGCCTGGTCTACTCAATCTCTCCTCGTACGACAATCCCCCCCCATCCCAGGAATCAGTCTGGTGAAGATTCTTTGCACTCCCTCAATGGAACTAAGGTCTAGTTCTTTTGAGAGCTGATAGATGCACACGTCCAAACATCGTCTAAAGCCAGGCTCTAAAGCCTTTGAACCAGCCACTCTGTGCTCAATACATTCCATCAACTATTCATCATTATCTATTCCATGATCTTCAACCAAGGCTCACCACACACGGAGGTGCAGTCTTGAAAAAATGTATAATTAAGCACAGGCATCTTAAAGTTTAACATTTCTATAAAAATTAATATATTTACAGCTGTAACAGACAGTGTTGTGCCATATTTTGAATTCCTATTTAGTAGTGCATACGGGCAACCATTTAAAAAAAAAAAAAAAAATTGTTCCTGGGATGTGGGCATCGCTGGCAATTCCAGCATTTATCGCCCATCCCTAATTGCCCTTGAGAAGGTGGTGGTAAGCCGTATTCTTGAACCGCTGCAGTCCGTGTGGTGAAGGTGCTCCTACAGTGCTGTTAGGGAGGCAGTTCCAGGATTTGGACCCAGTGACGATGAAGGAACGGCCGATATATTGCCAAGTCAGGATGGTGTGTGACTTGGAGGGGAACTTGCAGGTGATGGTGTTTCACTGCGCCTGCTGCCCTTGTCCTTCTTGATGGTAGGGGTCCCGGGTTTGGGAGGTGCTACTGCAGAAGCCTTGGCGAGTTGCTGCAGTGCATCTTGTAGATGGTACACACTGCAGCCACGGTGCGCCAGTGGTGGAGAGAGTGAATCGTTAAGGTGGTGGCACTCTGCAATTTCATTACCAAGAGCTGTAAAGAATATCTTTTGAAAATGAAGGTGTTGAAAACAAAGACACACAAAGAAAATTCACATCATCAAGAACATATTCCAAACCAACAAAAAAAGTTAAATAATTTAAAACAAAATGTCTGAAGTTGGACTGCAACCAGCAGTCTCGGTTTCAGTGATTGTTCTGGGTCCTTCCAAAAGGTGTTTTGCAGAAGAGTATTGCAAGCTGGGGTGGGAAAACACACAGAGAAACTCATTAATGGTCTTTGCTCCAAGTAGTATAAGACAACTGAAAGAAAGCTTTGCATTTATATAGCACCTTTCCCGACCACTGGACGTCTCAAAGCGCTTTACAGCCAATGAAGTACTTTTGCAGTGCAGTGACTGTTGTAATGTGGGAAACGCAGCAGCCAATCTGCTCCCACAAACAGCAATGTGATAATGACCAGATCATCTGTTTTTGTTATTGTTATGTATGCAATAAAGGTTCAAACTGAATACTGTTTAACTGAACAAGGTACACCCTTGCTTCTGCTTTATTATGGCCCAAAGTGCCTGACTCACAAAATGGCTGGCCTTTTATACCAGAGCAGCACCATGTGCATGCTGCTCAGTGGCCACTGACAATTACACCATCTGGTGGCTACAAACAGCATGTACATACATGACAGTTATGTTGATTGAGGGATAAATATTGGCCAGGACACTCTCCTGCTCTTTGAAATAGTGCCATGAGATCTTTTACGTCCACTTGAGAGAGCAGACTGATCCGAAATACGACACCTCCGACACTGCAATACTCCTTCAGCACTGTACTGGAGCATCAGCCGAGATTTGTGTGTTCAAGTCCCTGGAGTGGGACTTAAACCCACAACCTTCTGATACCGAGGTGAGTGTGCTACCCACTGAGCCACAGCTGACACCACATATTGCGCAGAACATACCGTTGATAAGAAGAGCGAATATCCCCTGGAAAAATGCTGCCTAGTGTAGAACAGAGAAACACACAAATACTACACAAAGACCCCAATTTTTATCCCTGGTCAGTGGTGAATTAGCGGATCTGAGCTGGAATTGTGGTATGAGCGTTACAATTGGTCTTAAACACTCTCGGGCTGGGATGGAGTGGGGGGGGGGGGCGGGGGCAGGGGGCGGATGAAGGATAACGCGCTACAGTTCCAGCTCGGACAGCCCAGGTTAAACAGACACGATTGTTCTTTCATAATTTAAAATCCGGTCACTATAAAATCACAGAAGACTCCGAGGTTGGGGTCAATGCTAATTTCTCAGCATTTACAGTTAAACAGATGCTTGTTGCTGCTCCTGCAATGAATATCAAATGCCCTGTTCTATTACCCATTGCCTTATGTGGCTGGCTGCAGTCAGAGGATGTTTGGCAGTGCTGAGGGAGTGCCGCACTGTCAGAGGTGCAGTCTTTCGGGTGAGACGTTAAACCGAGGCCCCGTCTGCCCTCTCGGGTGGATGTAAAAGATCCCACGGCACTATTTTGCAGAAGAGCAGGGGAGTTATCCCCGGTGTCCTGGTCAATATTTATCCCTCAATCAACATCACAAAAAAAAATTTGCTGTTTGTGGGAGCTTGCTGTGCACTAATTGGCTGCCATGTTTCCTACATTACAACAGTGCTCTTCTTCGAAATAGTGCCATGGGATCTTTTACATCCACCCAACACTGGCAGACAGGGCCTCAGTTTAACGCCCCATCTGAAAGGAGACACTGCAGCATTCCCTCAGTACTACACTACAGTTTCAGCCCAAGATTCTTTTCTTCAAGTCCCTGGAGTGGGACTTGAACTCGCAACCTTCTGACTCAGAGGCGAGAGGGCTGCCCACTGAGCCATTGGCTGACACGATCCCTTGAATATGAAGGCTGGTGGGATAGAAGGTGAGGATAAGGGGAACCCTATCGTGGCTCTGGGAAGGGAGCTGAAGGGGCGAGGGCAGAAGTGCAGGAAATGGGAGGGAGACGGTCGAGGGCCCTGTCAACCACGGTCGAGGGGAATCCTCGGTTGAGGAAATAGCAAGACATATCCTTCTTGTGGTTGCTAGGGTTGGCTGAGCTCACTGCTCTGTCGAAAGGTTGGCTGTCTCTCTGCTGTGAGTGGCTTGTTATTGACAGTTATAAAATTAAGTCTCTGTTCTGTCACTGGCTGCTCCTGGTCTTCTGATATGCTACTTTGACCTCATTTGCTCACAAAGCATGTGCCGACTGTTAATGTTAATGCATAGCCAAGAATTATTACGTTTCTTTTCAATGGCAGTTCTGTCGCTGTGCTGGTAACCACATCCCTCGCAGTAGTGTGTTCGGAGTATTATAAAGTGTGCATAGTATTTCCTACATTACAACAGTGTCTACACTTCAAAAGTACTTCATTGGCCGTGAAGCGCTTTGGAATGTCCCGATATCGTGAAAGACGCTATGTAAACGCTATATAAATATAAATACATCTCTAAAGGTGAAACGATAGCTGGAGCAAATAGGGTGTTAGTGTATATCTATAGGTCAGCTGATTACAAGACGAGGCAGACTATTTTGTCCTTGTACAAGACCTTTGCCAGACCTCACTTGGAATACTCTGTCCCGTTTTGGTCCCCTCACATGATGGGTGATATTGAGACTCTGGAAAGGGTGCAGGGGAGGGCCACTAGACTATTTCCCAGTTTAAAACATCTTGATTATCAAGATAGGTTAAAAGATTTGGGACTCAACACTTTAAGAGAAACGTAGACTTAGAGGTGATCTGATTGAGATTTATAAGATTATGAAGGGAATAGATTGTGCTCCAGTTGATAGTTTGTTCTAATTAAATAGGTTAAGGAGGTCCAGAGGGTCATAATTTTAAGTTATACAAAGCCAGATCTAGGTTAGATGTCTGGAGGTGGTTCTTTTCCCAGAGAAAGTGGACCTCTGGAATAGGCAGCCGTCTCGTGCAGTGGACGCTGATTTGCCAAATTCCTGAAAGCGAGAGCTGGACCCGTTTCTGGCTGGGGCAGAGATCACCTCTTACAGAAGGTAGGTACTGCAGGGAATTCAGGGCCAGAGTAATCTCCTGGACTAGTTTCGATCGCCTAGATGGGTCGGAGAGGAATTTACCAGACCTTCCCCCCCCCCTCAACTGACCTGGGTGGTTTTTTTTTTAAAACTTGGTTTTGTGTCTCTCCCTGATCAGATGGTTTCGGGTGGGGTGGGGAGTGTACATGTTGTGAAACACAAGTATCGCAATTGTGTGGGACAGGCTCGATGGGCCAGAGGGTCTTTACCTGTCCGTTATTGATCGTGCGCTCATAAGTCTTTCTACCTCGTGCCAAACAAACCCATCAAAAGGAGGAAGTTGAGCAGAAACAGTTGTGAAATATTAAACTGTTCAGCTTTTGTTTACGGAGTATCCATAGCACGCCAGGGTTTGATCAACAATAACTTGCATTTATATAGCGCCTATAACGTACTGAAATGTCCCAAGGCCCATCACAGAAGTATTAGGAGATAAAAAATTTGACACCAAGCCAGAAAAGTAGAATTTAGCGCAGGTGACCAAAAGCTTGGTCAAAGAGGTAGGTTTAAGGAGCGTCTTGAAGGAGAAAAGAGAGGTAGAGAGGCGGAAAGGTTTACACAGGGAGTTCCAGAGCTTGGGGCCGAGGCAACAGAAGGCACATCCGCCAATAGTTGAGTGATTATAATCAGGGATGCTCAAGAGGACAGAATTAGAGGAGTGCAGACATCTCGGGTGGTTGTGGGGCTGGAGGAGATTACAGAGATAGGGAGGGGCGAGGCCATGGAGGGATTTGAAAATAAGGATGAGAATTTTGAAATTGAGGCTTTGTTTAACCGGAAGGCAATGTAGGTCAGCGAGCACTGGATGATAGGTGAGCGGGACTTGGTGCGAGTTGGGACACAGGTGGCCATGTTTTGGATCATCTCAAGTTTACGTAGGGCAGAATGCTGGAGGCCAGCCAGGAGTGCCAAATATGACATCAATGTTGCGAACAGTCTGGTTCAGCCTCAGACAGAAGGTAGGGAGGGAGGTGGAGTCAGTGGCTGGGGAACGGAGTTTGTGGCGGGGACAGAAAACAATGGCTTCTGTCTTCCCAATATTCAATTGGAGAAAATTTCTGCTCATCCAGAACTGGATTTCGGTCAAGCAGTCTGACAATTTAGAAACTGCGGCGGGGTCGAGAGAAGTGGTAGTGAGGTAGAGCTGGGTGTCATCAGCATACATGTGGAAACTGACGCTGTGTTTTCGCATGATGTCGCCAAGGGGCAACATGTAGATGAGAAATAGGAGGGGGCCAAGGATAGATCCTTGGGGGACACTAGAGGTGGCGGGGAGAGAAACTGTTGCAGGTGATTCTCTGGCTACGATTAGATAGATAAGAATGGAACCAGGCGAGTGCAGTCCCACCTAGCTGGACGACGGTGGAGCGGCGTTAGCGAAGGATAGAGTGGTCAACCGTGTCAAAGGCTGCAGACAAGTCAAGAAGGACGAGGAGGGATAGTTTGCTTTTGTCACGGTCACAGAGGACGTCATTTGTGACTTTGATGGGAGCCCTTTCGGGACTGTAGCCGAGGTGGAAACCTGATTGGAGGGATTCAAAATTCCCCGAAATGCCCATCAAATCCTGCAATCCTTGGCATAATTCTGCAATCCCATGCCCCAGGTGACTACATTGCTGGGGCCCCATCTCAGAAAAGATTTGCGAGAATGATTCCAGAGATGAGGGACGTCAGTGACGTGGAGAGACTGGAGAAGCTGGAGTTGTTCTCCTTAGAGCAGAGAAGATGGAGAGGAGATTTGAGAGAGGTGTTCAAAATCATGAGCGGTCTGGACAGAGTAGATAGAAACTGTTCCCATTGGTGGAAGGGTCGAGAACCAGAGGGCACAGATTTAAAAGAACCAAAGGCGACATGATGGAAAAAATAATTACGAAGCGAGCGGTTAGGATCTGGAATGCGCTGCCTGAAAGGGAAGTGGTGGCAGAGTTAATCGTGGCTTTCAAAAAGGAATTGGATAAATACCTGAAGGAAAAATAATTGCAGGGCTACGGGGAAAGGGCGGGGGGATGGGACCAGCTAAGGTGCTCTTGCAGAGAGCCGGCACGGGCTCGACAGGCCGAATGGCCTCCTTCCGTGCTGGAACCATTCTATGATGAACAACAAAATTGAGAATGCTGGCAATGTGAAATATAATCAGAAAATGCTGGAAACACTCAGGTGAGGCAGCATCTGTGGAGAGAGAAACAGAGCTCACGTTTCAGTATCTCCACAGAAACTGCCTGACCTGCTGAGCGTTTACAACACTTGCTGTTTTTACACACACAAAAAAAAAGGATATTGGGATTAATCAGAATTCTTTGTAATGCTTGCGATCTGAAAGGGTTCCTGATGGAGAAACTCGGTTACATTTGGTGACTGTATACATACCATGAGTGTTCTCTCACTGGTCCTGCGCATTAGTGTACTGGTCAGTCAACATTTCTGGTAATATAAATAGAATAAATTAGTGAGTAAGAGAATACGTTTGCTTTCGTTGGCTCGGTCATCAATTCAGACAAATGTCATGTTGTATCAGAGCAGATTTTTCTCAGTTACCCTCCCATTATAATATCACGACATCTAGTATTTGTTCCTCTCTCTAATCTTAATGCAGCATCTGCATTCACTACCATATTAATGTTGCTTGATTTAAAAAATATATCATAATTTGTTTCTTCATTGTCAGAACCTTGACTGAAATCAATTTTCGATGGCCCTACACTTTTATACCGAGTACAATTCTTTTTGCTTTTTTCACACCCTTTCCAATGTACGAATACAGGTACAGCGTCCAAAATCCGGAATCCTCGGGACCAAAGCCATTCCGGATTCCAAGCTTTTCCAGACTTTGGATCGGGTATTTCCGGATTTCGGAACGTCACAAAGCAGCAGGGGGTGGTGCTGCCAAGGATCTGTCCAGGCGGGCCCCGCTGAAGTGCAGCTGTTTGGGCGGGGCCTTGCCGCCAAGGAAACGTGAAGAGGCCCCGAGGCAAGGGCAGTGGCGGCGAGCGGGGAGAGGCCCGCGGTCGGGCAGCGGCAGGGCCCAAAGGTCAGCAGGGTCGGCGGGTCCAGATTCTGGACGACCCTGCCACCGATCGGTCCGGGGTCCGGAGTCCGGATTCCGGAACATTCCAAGAGTCCAGATTTTCTCCGCTGTACCTGTATCCTTTTTGAAGCAGAGTGACCAAAACGGTACAGAAGTTCTTCACGTGAGGTTTGACCAGTGCATTATAACTATCTCAGCAAAACCTCTATATGTATACCTCATGGACCTGGCTCTGTACCCAAACATTTTATGTTCCCCCCCACCCCCCATGTTGTCTGGACACTGAAAGTCTATTGTTAATCCCAGGACTCCATCAAGCCCTCCACTGCTAATTCTATTCACTTCATTATAAGCCAGTGTTGTTCATTCTTTCTTCCAATACGCAGCTTGCATAGCAGTAAATTTTATTTTCCATTTATTTGTTCCTGGGATGTGGGTGTCGCTGGCAAGGTCGGCATTTATTGCCCATCCCTAATTGCCCTTGAGAAGGTGGTGGTGAGCCTCAGTTAAGAGTCAACCATGTTGCTATGGGTCCGGAGTCACACATAGGCCAGACCAGGTACAAACGGCAGAATTCCTAAAGGACATTAGTGCACCAGAAGGGTTTTTACGACAATCCGGTAGTTTCATGGTCACCATTACTGATACTAGCTTTTCTCTTAAATTCCAGATTTTTTTATTAACTGAATTTAATTCCACAGCTGCCGTGCTGGGATTTGAACTCATGTCTCTGGATTATCAGTCCTGGGCCTCTAGGTTATTAGTCCAGTAACACAACCACTATGCTATCTGTTATATATGTGGACTTGTATTTACTCTGTACAGTCACCAGAGGGCTCATTCTCCGGAGTCCCATGGGATCCCTTAATCCCTTGGGAGCACAGGTATTTAAGGAGGCTTCACAGGATGGAGAGGCACTCTGGAGACCTTCAATAAAAGACTACGGTCACACTTTACTTTGAGCTCAGAGTGTTCAATCTGACTCTTTTTCCATACACAACACTATCGTTCCCATTTATCGATCAGTTACATAACAAATCTGGGTCTAGTTCATTCACAGCAGCTCCATATACAAAAACCAAGCCAAGAAGTTTTACAGACTTGAAGGCAGCGGGGCCGAAATTCAGGCACGCCAGAAACCAGAGCACCTACGATTCCTTACCTGTTTTTACCGCCGCATGGGAAGAGGTCACCCCCTGATCAATCTTCAGGTCTTTGTCGTTTTTTTTTTGACAAGACTGGAAGTCGATCTAAATGGGGGCGGAAGTGCGGCAGTAAATCCGAGTGCGGGATGGAAGTTGGGGCGGGATAGAGTCTCTGCCGCCGATCAGCACCGGAGCGGTGGTGAAGTCAGTGCGCGTCTGCGTCCCCGCGTCTCTCATTCAAAAGGGGGAGAGAAAATCGGCGAGTCTCTAGGTTCGGCCGCTGGGCCACCAGGGAGGGTTCCGGCCAGGCCGCCAACGGGTGCCAGGCTGCCTGGCCGAAACCCTGGGCCATAATTGTCTGGCCGATCGCGGCAGTGCACCCTCCCCTTGAAGGGCCGCCGCGCTGCACACACACGGAACAAGGTGCACCGACAGAGAAAGCGGATGGTGGAGCAAAGATTTTTGCAGGTAAATTTGGGGCAGAGCGTGCTGGAGATCAGCGGTGCGCGCTTTGATGACGCACTTGCGGCGGTCGGCAGCAGCAGGGCGGAAGTGGGAACAGGCCGAAAAATCCCCGATCTGAAGTTGGGTCCTGGCAGCCGATGGACTGCAATACGGCGGCCACTCCATTCTCCCACAAAACGGCGGTAACGGGCCTTATCCGGACCCTGAATTTCGGCCCCAACAGGGCTATGGAAAATGAGTTGGATTAATTGGATAGCTCTGCCAACGCATCCAACCAGCAGCAGCTCAATTCCATGAGGTGGCACGCTGGCAGGCCAAGCAACAATCTTACCCAGCAAACTGAAGCACAGCCTCTTGATTTGTTCAGATGTTCCACCGATTAAAGCCATCACCAGATCACTGACTAGGTCAATCGCTGTCGGAGGGTCTGACACTTGATCTGAAACGTAATGCTGCTTAAGACGCGGCATAATACGGAGATACAAGGCAAAGTACATTCAATATCATCATAGGTGGTCCCTCGAACGAGGATGACTTGCTTCCACAAGAGTTCACAGATATTTCAATGAAGGACCTGATGTTCCAGTCCTGAACTCCAATTGAGGGGGTGGAAGATGGCTGTGCGTGGATTTAAAAAAAAACGTGTGGTGACCGTTGCACATCAGCCACCACACGGGCTTGACAGAGCTAGGCCTTTATCCTGTGGCAAGGGTACATTCAATATACATCGGCAGCAAAGCATGCTGCATAAGAACAGAAGAACTAGGAACAGGAGCAGGCCATTCGGCCCCTCGAGCCTGCTCCGCCATTCAATAAAATCATGGCTGGTCTTCTACCTCAACTCCACTTTCCTGCACTATTCCCATATCCCTTGATTCCCTTAATATCCAAAAATCTGTCTTGAATATACTCAACGGCTGAGCATCCACTGCTCTCTGGGGTAGAGAATTCCAAAGATTCACAACCCTCTGAGTGAAGAAGTTTCTCCTCATCTCAGTCCTAAATGGCCGATCCCTTATTCTGAGACAGTGACCCCGGGTTCTAGACTTTCCAGCCAGGGGAATCATTCTCCCTGCATCTCACATGTAAGAATTTTGTATGTTTCAATAAGATCATCTCTCATTCTTCTGAACTCTAGAGAATACAGGCCTAGTCTACTCAATCTCTCCTCATAGAACAATCCCCATAGCCCAGGAATCAGTCTGGTGAACCTCCGTTGCACTCTCTACGGCAAATATATCCTTCCTTCGGTAAGGAGACCAAAACTGTGCACAATACTCCAGGTGCGGTCTCACCAGGGCCCTATCTCATTGCAGTAAGAAGTCTTTAATACTCAAATCCTTTTGTAATAAAGACCATTTGCTTTCTTAATTGCTTGCTGCACCTGCAAGTTAACTTTCAGTGATTCGTGTACAAGGACACCCAGGTCCCTCTGAACACCAACATTTCCCAATCTCTCACCATTTAAAAAATACTCTGCTTTTTTATTTTTCCTGCCAAAGTGGATAACTTCACATTTCTCCACATTATATTCCATTTGCCATGTTCTTGCCCACTCAAGAAGCCTCTGTGCATCCTCCTCACAACTTACATTCCCACCTAGCTTTGTATCATCAGCAAACTTGGATATATTACATTTGGTCCCCTCATCCAAATCATTGATATAGATTATGAATAGCTGAGGCCCCAGCACTGATCCCAGCAGCACCCCACTAGTTACAGCCTGCCAACCCGAAAATGAACTCTTTATTCCTACTCTCTGTTTTCTGTCCGTTAACAAATCCTCAATCCATGCGAGTATATTACCCCCAATCCCATAAACCCTAATTTTGTAGCAAACTATAAACATCCAAATAGTAGAGATAAATATAAAAAATACATCAAATGCTGTATGCAGGAATACAGAAGCAAAAGAACAGAAATAGGCCATTCAGCCCCTTGAGTCTGTTCTGCCATTCAATTAGATCATGGCCAATTGGCCTTTCCAACCCTTTTACCCGCCTTTGCTCCATATCCCTGGATAACCTTGCCTAACCAAAATATATTAATCTCAGTCGTGGGGGAGAGAGTTCCACATTTCCACTACCCTTTGTGTGCAAAAGTGTTTACTGATTTCAATCTAGATGGCCGAGCTCTAATTTTAAGATATAATGTGGATAAATGCGAATCTTAAAATCTCCATGGAGGAATTTGTTTCTCTGTATCTCCCTGATAAAGTGACTATCATGTTAAACACCTCGATTACACCACCCCTCAGCCGTCTAAACGCAAGGGAATAAAATGCTGGAAATAGACAGCAGGTCTATCAGCATCGAAACAGAGAAAAGACAGATTTGACGTTTTGGGGACAGGCTCTTCATTAGAAATCGAAGCTGGGAAATAAGGCAGCCCCTTTAATGGAATGAAGAAAAGAAGAGGGGAGGAAACAACAAAGAGTTAAGCTAAATACTATGACAAAGAAGCAGTTTTTTAAAAATTAATTTACGGGATGTGGGCCTGGCTGGGAAGGCCAGCATTTATTGCCCATTCCGAATTGCCCTCGAGGTGGTGTGGGTGGACCACCTTCTTGGCAACGGAGTGTCTCGCTAGGCATTTCAGAGGGGCACAATTAAGAGTCAACCACGTTGCTGTGGGTCTGGAGTTGCATAGAGGCCAGACCGGGTAAGTGCAGCAGAATTCCCTTTGCTAAAGGACTTTTGGTGAACCAGATGGGTTTTTAACGACAATTCCAGATTAATTTAATCAATTGAATTTAAATTCCCCGGGGGCAATGGTGGGATTTGAACTCATATCACTGGATCATTGGCTCAGACTTCTAAATTACCAGTTCAGTAACATAACCACTGTGCTACCGTTCCCAGACTGGGTTTTGTTAGACAAGGAGTCACAAACAAGGAGGAGGAGAATACCAATGATGATTAACAGGATGATAAATGGGTTGGCATTCTGGAAGAGATATGGCAGTGAATCAAAGATTAATCCATTTGCTCTTTTCTGGTGCTAATGGGCCTACTGTGGAGTGCTAGTATTTTCTGCCTTTAATTCATAAATCCTGCATTTTCAGCCGTTTGTTTACCTTCGCGGGTTTGGTTTGTGCCACCCATCAGTACTAGCTCACTCATTAATCGTGAAACTCTCCCAAAAACCAGACCAAATGATGTCATCGAGATTAACTGCAGAGAGAATCATCAGGATTGAGTGCATAGCAAATGTCTGCTAAACTAGTGTCCCTCAATAAGGATGTATTTTAAATTAGAATCCTTTCTGTCAGTACTCCTCACCATTTATTCAATAATAATACGCTACGATGTGCTGTCTGATTCCTTTGCATATACAAATACAGACTGAAATAAAGGGTTACCTTTAGAGTTAGTCTTGTCAGGTTTACCCTTAGAATTGGTCTTGTCAGGGCTACCTTTACAATTGGTCTTCTCGGGTTTATAATCACCATTTATAACATCTTGAAGATCAGAATCGTCAAAATCACCACCTGCCGTAAAAAAGAAAGATTGCATTTATATAGCGCCTTTCACGACCTCAGGATGTCCCAAAATGCTTTACCGCCAATTAAGTACTTTTGAAATGTAGTCACTATTGTAATGTAGGAACATTAAGATATTAAAAGATAACATTTTATTTTTTTTTTTAAAAAGGGAATAAATGGAAGCAGTACAACATTGGACTCCAAATATTTCTTCTCAAATTTGGTGATTCATATATGTTGCGTATTGCTCTGGTACATTAAATGTATGATAAGTACAATGGTGCACCACAGAGGGCGCTGTGGTGGGAGACCTGAAAGTACCTGCATGAGGCAGTATAAAAGGCTGTCCACCACACCTGTGGAGACTCTGGAGCTGTTCAATAAAGGACGAAGGTCACAGCAGTTAGATCAACACCAGACCGTGTGGAGTCAGTGATTTGTGTGCTGCATACACTACATTGGCAACGAGGAAGCGGGAACTCCACGCAACCATGGCTACTCTGGGCTCGCTAAAGGATTTTACGGTGGGCAATGATTGGGAAGGCTCGAGTACTACTTCACAGCAAACGACCTGACGGAGGACATGAACGCACTGAGAGAGAAGCGTAAGGCAATATTGTTGGGGCGATGAGGTTAACTGTCTCGTCAGGGATTTGCTGGCACCCGCGAGCGCCAGGGACAAGTCATGAGGAGCTGGTCGTACTCATTCATGACCAGTTGAAACCGAAGGAGAGCATCCTCACGGCCAGATACAAATTTTACCATCACTGCAGACCTGAGGGCCAGGATATCACCAAATATGCTGCGGACCTCAGGAGACTCGCGGCGCCGTGTGATTTTGGGGCACACCTTGACGAGGCGCTGCGTGACGTTTTCGTTATGGGGATTGGCCACGAAGGCCTCCTTCACAAGCTGCTGGCCACGGGACCCACAGACAAAGGCCATCACCATCAAGCTGAACATATATGACCTCGATGTGCAGCACCAAGCAAATGATCCACACAGTCTCGAACCCGGCAGGCACTGTCCACAGGATAGCACCCACCACGGACAAAACTGCAGAACGTGGCTGTTCCCGGGGCAGAGAGCACGGACTTCGGGGTCCTGGAACTCAGAGTCCGCCGAGGGGGGCCAATCAAGCAGCACCATGCTGGCGCTGCGGAGGAAGCCATGGGGCTCACCGGTGCAGGTTTGCGGAGTATACGTGCAATACCTGCCACGTTAAAGGCCACCTTCAGCACATGTGTAAAAGAAATCTGACTCACCATGTGGCTGAGGAGATGGGGGATGATCCACTGTTCAGCGAGGAGCAGGCAGAAGATGATAAGGTGTTGGGACTGTATACATACACAGACTATTCGCCCCAGTGATAATGGAAGTAAAAATAGACGGAGTCCCAGTGAGTATGGCACTGGATACAGGATCGGGACCGTCGTTGATGAGTCGGAGAACTTTTGATAAACTGTGGGGTAACCCGGCCGCACGACCCAAGCTGGTCCCGGTCACGGCAAAGCTGCGTACCTACACCAAGGAACTGATACCTGTTCTCGGCAGAGCGATGGTGCAGGTATCTCACGGGGGCGATACGCACGCTTTACCTTTGTGGGTCATTGCGGGCGATGGACCAACGCTCCTCGACAGAAGATGGATGGGGAAGGTCCGTGGGAGCTGGGAAGACTTCACTCCTCCACAGACTGCTGCTCCCCGGGTTTCCAAAGAGCAGCGCCAACCGAGCTGGAGCTGCAGCCTAAATCCACACACAGGCAACAGCAGCCCAGAACTCCGGACCCCAAGCAATCCTGCAGCCTCAGCCTCCACAGACGAAGAGACCCTGGAAGAACAGGTTTGCAGATCAGCCTCCACTCAAAGTTACAGGTTCAGGCCTATTGCTGGGGTGCGGGCCGGCAGGGCTCTGCGGGCGAGAAGCTGGAGGCCCGTAGATGGCCGGTGGACCCACGCAGTGGAACAGTCGGGCAGCGGCAGCGATGGTGGCAGCCACAGGAGGGGCGGCCACGGCGGGAGCGGAGGCAGCAACGGGGTCGGCAGCAAGCAAACTGAAGAATGGTGAACCCGGGTCGGAGAACGATCTCTTCGATTTCCTCCGCGTTGTCGATGGCGTCGGGGGTGATCAGGGCCAGTGTCTTCTCCAAGTACACCTCTGCTGCACACTGCTTTCTCCATAACTCACTCACCTCCGCTGGAAATACCGCACCTTTCCTAAACACACTGCAAAATTCCCTTTCCCTCCTTCCTCGTTTCTTCTTCTTCTTCTTCTTTCTAGGCCAGCAGAACACTTAAGATGGCGGCGCCCAACGGAAGCCTCGTGGGAGCCACAAGATGGCGTCTTAAAAGGGAAATGGTCCCGGGAGTCTTAAAAGGGCCTCACACCACTGCGGTCCTCAAAGACTTTTGGACTTTTGTAGGGCTAGAGCAAATCTAAGTGTGCTATGTGAATGTAGGATGATGGATTCATGACCAGAAACAATATTTTAATGCTGGGTGGTCACTGTGTTTAAAATAATGGACATGAATTGCGAATTACGACAAGAGTTAATATTTCAATGCTGAATGGTCACTGTGTTTAAATTCAGGGACGTGGATCCATGATCAACATTACCAATGGGCTAATGCGTTTTTCGATTTAGGGGATTCAAGCAACGGCTTTTTGAACTGGGGGGAGCAGTGATGTATATTACTCTGGTGGTACATTAAATGTATGATAAGTGCAATGGTGCACCACAGAGGGCGCTGTGGTGGGAGACCTGAATGTACCTGCACGAGGCAGTATAAAAGGCTGCCCACCACACCTGTGGAGCACTCGAGCTGTTCAATAAAGGACTGAGGTCACAGCAGTTAGATCAACACCAGACCGTGTGGAGTCATTGATGTGTGTGCTACATACACTACATATATAATCATAGAAATTTACAGCACAGAAGGAGACCATTTCAGCCCATCGTGTCCGCACCAGCCGACAAAGAGCAATCCAGCCTAATCCCACTTTCCAGGTCTTGTTCTGTAGCCCTGTAGGTTACGGCACTTCAAGTAGACATCCAAGTATCTTTTAAATGTGGTGAGGGTTTCTGCCTCTACCACCCTTTCAGGCAGTGAGTTCTAGACCCCCACCACCCTCGGTGAAAAGAAATCCCCTCAAAACCTCCTACCAATTAAATCTATGCCCCCTGGTTGTTGACCCCTCTGCTGAGGGAAATAGGCTCTTCCTATCCACTCTATCTAGGCCCCTCAGAATTTTATACACCTCAATAAGGTCTCCCCTCAGACTCCTCTGTTCCAAAGAAAACAACCGCAGCCTATCCAATCTTTCCTCATAGTTAAAAGTCTCAGCAGTCCGGTCAGCGAATCGTCGCTCTCTCTGACCGCAATGGGACTTTCCCTGCCCAATATCCAGTCATTCTGCAGGAAGCCCAGGATTGAAATGAAACCCCTGCTTATTTTTTCTTCTTCCATGCCTGCCCTTTCTATCTTCTCCTGATATCCATGAAGAGAGAATGGGATACCATTTTGAAAAAAAAAAAGTGTGATTATGAAAGGCTATGGGAAAGGACAGGGAGGTGGAATTCAAGTAAATAGCTCCAGTTTATGTTGCAACACATTCACTGGTTTAAAGCCAGCCACTTATTCGGAGACTGTGACCCCTAGTTCTATACTCCCAAGCCAGGGGAAACATCCTCCCTGCATCTATTCTGTCAAGCCCTGTAAGAATTTTGTATGTTTCAATGAGATCACCTCTCATTCTTCTAAACTCTAGAGAATATAGACCTAGTCTACTCATACTCTCCCCATAGGACAATCCCCCATCCCAGGAATCAGTCTGGTGAACCTGCATTGCACTCCCTCTATGGCAAGTATATCCTTCCTTAGGTAAGGAAACCAAAACTGTATACAATACTCCAGGTGTGGTCTCACCAAGGCCCTATATATTTATAGTAAGAGTTCTATATTCTTATACTCCAATCCTTTTGTAATATAGGCTAACATACCATTTGCTTTCTTAATTGCATGTTAACTTTCAGTGATTCTGTACAAGGACACCCAGGTCCCTCTGAAGACCAACATTTCCCAATCTTAACCTAAGTCAGGTTGTAGATGTGCTTCTTCTAAAGTACTATGGGAGACATTTCCACAATCTTATTCCGGCTCTGAAGGTCCATCTTCTTTCCTCTTGTTCCTAGTGTCTCACTTTGTTGTTCAAGTTGTCCCTATCGTTATAACTTTTTCCTGGGATTTTGCTCTCTGTCTCCATTTTTTCCAGGTTGAATTTTCCCCCACACAAGTCCACAGCTAGTGCTTCACAAAGTTGCACACACACTCTCTTATTCTGGCTTTTATTGCTCCACCAGCTTCACCTAGGCATTGATGGGACACCCAATGATCAGTCACACTGCCTCTGTCCCACCTGTGATAGAGTCTGTGGTTCTCATATTGGACTGTTTAGCCACCAAAGAATTCACTTCAGGAGTGGGAGCAAGTCTTCCTTGATTCCGAGGGACTGCCTATGATGATGATGATGATGATGATGATGATGATGATGATGATGATGAACCTAGTGAACTGCATTCTCGCTCAGGTGAGTTGATAGATATTGTTAAAGCAATATTGCTGGCTGGAATTCCAAGAGATGATAAAATGTTGGTCAGGAAATTGGCTGAGCATCCCCTTCACACTCAACAGGCTACTCCACGAGGAATGCATTAATCTGCATACAGTTGCCTACCCCATTGGCGAAGTCTACCTTGTTCCCTATGCCTCCAAATAGGACTTCAGCTCCAATGTCCCTAAAACGGACAAATTTCTGGATGATGTCTCAGATGATGTATGCTGGCAAAACTTGGCAAGAATCCTGTACACATCAACTTCACTGCTACCATATTTTTCTTTACATTCATGAGGGTCTATATTTTACTTACACACTATCGACAAGGGGAAGCACTGTATAACGCATGTGCACCTAACCCTTGTCTGTTGCTTCTTTTAGATCATAGGAGGTCCCTCGAAGGGAGGATGACTTGCTTCCACACCAAAAAAAGGATGAGTTCACAGGTGTTTCAATGAAGAACCCGATATTCCAGATCCCGAACTACATGTTGAAGGGTGGAAGATGCCTGTGCGTGGATTTTTTTTTAACGTGTGGTGACCGTTGCACACCAGTCACCACACGGGCTTGACAGAGCTAGGTCTTGGTCCAGTAAGCAAGGATTAACCAAGACGACTAGGGACCAGCTCTGCTGCACGGACCTAGTGCGCACACATATCGCAGTGTGGGCTGGCCCGTGCTGCCCCTGGGCCCTCGCCTCTTCTGGCCCCGAAGTCGCGCCTCTCTTGGGCCCCGATCACTTTGCTCCGCGATCTCTCGCCGCTCCTTTGCCCCAACCTCGCCGCTCCTGCTGTACCCGTTCCACGCTCCAATCAAGCGACCTGGATTTTGCTGACGTCCAATCCGGTCAGCCTCTTCACAGACTTCACCCTCCTGCACTAGCTCGCGCTGAAACTCCTTGAAAGCCCCGACCTGCTGCTGATGGTCCTGACATCTCCGATCATCCAGGTCACAACTTGCTGTGTAAAAGGTTGCCTATATCGCCTCTGTTTCTGTATAGAACAAATCAGAGGCAGAATAGAGCTCTCCCCATACAGCACTCAAAGTGCTCCCAGGTATAAGGCAGAACAGGTTAACAACAACAATGTATCTGAACTCGTGTCTCGGAACACTCCCTACTAAACACTGAAGCTCTCTTTAATTGTCAGACTGCTTGTCCGACATCCAGTTCTGGATGAGCGGATATTACCTCGCTGAAGGGAGTATCTGAAGTGGCTGGCTGCTATCTGTGAATATATACAGACCTCTTGGATTTGAGGCCAACCGTTGCCTCTCAGCAGCTGAATCTTAAGCAGCCTGGACCTGCTAACTTTCAAGTACCTGTACGGTATTGTCAGGGGCTGGTGGAAGCATTCAGAAATTTGTATGGGATCGGCACATTACTGTTACAGCATACAAAAGAACATAAACAGGATCAGGAGGCGGCCATTTGGCCCCTCGAGCCTGCTCCGCTATTCAATATCATGGCTGATCTGATCTTGGCCTCAACTCCACTTTCCTGCCCGTTCCCCATAACCCTTCACTCCTCTGTAGTTCAAAAATCTGTCTATCTCCACCTTAAATATATTCAATGACTCACCCTCCACAGCTCTCGAGGGTAAAGAATTCCAAAGACTCACCACCCCCAGACAAGAAATTCCTCTTCATCTCTGTTTAAAATGTGTGACCCCTTATTCTGAAACTATGCCCCCTAGTTTTAGTTTCCCCCACGAGGGGGAAGTATCCTCTCTGCATCTACCCTGTCAAGCCCCCTCAGAATCTTATACGTTTTAATAAGATCACCTCTCATTCTTCTAAACTCCAATGAGTACAGGCCCAACCTTCCTTCATATGACAACCCCTTTCATCTCAGGACTCAACCTAATGAACCTTCCCTGAACTGCCTCCAATGCAAGTATATCCCCTCCTTAAATAAGGAAGACCAAAAAATGAGACCAGGCCATGAAACACACATTACCCTTCTTCCAGTCAAGCTTACACCCGATAGGACAATCCAAGCTTGTGTGTCAGCTTGGGATCAGCTGGTAACGCGCTCATCTCGGAGTCAGAAGGATGCGAGTTTCCATGCCACTCCAAGACTTGAGCCCGTCATCTGGACTGGCATTCTAGTACAGGGCCGCAGAAGTGCTGCAGTGTCAGAACTACCTACCTTTGGGAGATAAAACGTTAAACCAAAGCCGCGGGATGCTTGTCGAGGTGAATGTCTCCCAACATTATTTTGAAGACACGCAGTGCGTTTTCCACCCCCCCCCCCCCCCCCAAAGTTCTGGCCAACATTCGGATCATTTCTGTTTGTAGGATCTTACTGTGTGCAAAATACTTGCTGCGGTTACCATAACCTTCACATAAAATATCATTGTTCATCAATACACACCTGCTGGCTTAATGGGGTCACCATTCAAAGCTTCGCTAAGATCAAAGCCATCATCAGAACCTGTGAAGTAAATGTTTACAGTTACTCCAATTTGCTCCATAAAGCTTTCAGTTACAATATGTTAATATTAGGGGCCTGGATTTGATGAAGGCCTCCACCTGCCCAAGTGCCGCCTAAAGCACTGCCGATGGCCGCCGAGGTACCAGACGGTACTTTGAGCGGGGTTTTCATCGGAGAGGTCAGCGGGCGGCAAATGGATGGCATACGCCGCCAATCTGGGCGGCAGCAGCGGGCGGGAGCTCCCAATCTCGGCGGCAGAGGCACTTGCCGCCCAAGTGCCGCCGAAGATGGAGTCGGGCCCACGGAGGGTCGAAGACCTGAAAAGCAAAAGCATTAAAAAAAAAAAGTTAAAACCATCTGAAGATCTTCAGGGGACCCCCATCCAGGTGAGTCCCTGTAAAGAAAAAAAATTACAAAAAGAAAGTGCACCACCTTTCCCACCCCCCCCGATCTTCCCACCTACCGTCGGGGACAGACCAGCCTCCTCGCAGCGGTCCATCCCCGTTCTGCCGCCACGTCCCGCCGACTCCTGCCCGCATAAATCTGGGAGCTCGGCGGACGGGAGGTCAGTTGCGCGACTCGGCCGTCCGCTGACGTCGGCAGACGCTTCCCGGAGGCTCTCCCCTCCCGCCTGCTCCAGGCCACGTCGAAAGTGGCACTGGGTGCTTCGACCAGAGGAATGTCGGCGGCAGTGGGCGGTAAGTTCTTCAATTTCCGGTCCTAGGAGACGTACTTAAATTTTCATCTTTGATGTCAAAACTTCGGACCCCAGAGGAATCAAGGGATCGGGCGGGAAAGAGGAGTTGAGGTCGAAGATCAGCCATGATCTCATTGAATGGCGGAGCAGGAACAAAGAGCTAATTGGCCTACTCCTGCTCCTAATTCTTATGTTCTTGTGCAATATTTGCCCAGTTTTGGAGGAATATGATCCTCAGGTCTGATTGATTCCAGCTAAACATATGCTTGGCACCAACCAATCGGAAGAAGTACCTCCGATCACCATCAGAGCGCAGGTCGACTGAGATACGCTTCAGAAAATGGTAAGGATCAGCACTTCCCAGTGGCCGAATTGGGAGGAAGGCACAGTGTCTGAGCCACAAAGATCAGGAGGATCCCAGGTCTGAGCTGAGTTAGCCGACCTTGGCTGGAGTAGTTATTTAATTGCTACACTTGGCGTAAATGTGCCTGCAATAAAATAAGTGGTAGCGGCGGGGGGGGGAGGGGGGAGTGGATGGAAGGAAGAAGAAGAAAAAGATAGCACAAAGAAGGCAGCCATTCGGCCCATCACCCCTGTGCCAGTTCTTAGGTCGAGCTATCTAATTAGTCCCACTCCCCTGCAATCTTTTTTCCTTCAAGTATATATCCAATTCCCTTTTGAAAGTTACTATTGAATCTGCTTCCACCGCCCTGTCAGTGCGTTCCAAATCACAACTCGCTGCATTTTAAAAATCCTCATGTCACCTTGAATCTGTGTCCTCTGGTTACCAACCCTTCTGCCACTAGAAGCAGTTTCTCCTTATTTACTCTATCAAAACCATCTGAATATCTCTACCAAATTGTCTCTTAATCGGCTCTGCTCTAAAGGAGAACAACCCCAACTTTTCTAGTCTCTCCACACAACTGCAGTCCCGTGTCCCTGGTACCATTCTCGTAAATCTCCTCTGCACCCACTGGAGCATGGTACCTGCCCACCGGTGCTGCAGAATATGCAGAGGTGCTCCCCCCCCCACGCCAACCCCAGTCGTCCCAGGAGCAGGGCTTAGCAGAAGATATACTACACAAAAGGAAACGGTTATCGAGCTGTGCCCATGCAGCAGCACTCCCAACAGCCCAGGCAGAGAATATATACCGAGGCATACAATACAAGAGCAGGGAGTTTATGCTTGAACTGTATAAAACACTAGTTAGACCACAGCTGGAGTACTGCGTGCAGTTCTGGTCACCACATTATAGGAAGGATGTGATTACACTAGAGAGGGTAAAGAGGAGATTTACGAGGATGTTGCCTGGACTGGAGAATTTTAGCTATGAGGAAAGATTGGATAGGCTGGGGTTGTTTTCTTTGGAAGAGAGGAGCTTGAGGGGAATCTTGATTGAGGTGCATAAAAGTAGGAGGCGCCTAGATTGAGTGTATAGGAAGGGTTAGGGTTAGGTTTAGGGTTAGGCAGAGGTCAATAACCAGGGGGGCATAGATTTAAAGTAATTAGAGGGTAGTTGAGGGTGGTGGGGGTCTGGAACTCACTACCTGAAAGGGTGGTAGAGGCAGAAACACTCACCACATTTAAAAAGTACTTGGATGTGCACTTGAAGTGTCGTCATTTACAGGGCTATGGACCAAGAGCTGGAAAGCGGGATTCAGCCAGCACAGAAACGATGGGCCGAATGGCCTCCTCTGTGCCATACATTTCTATGATCCTACCTCCACCATAAGCACTGTGTGGCTATCAAGAGTACAGCAGCCCTGAACGGTTATGCTGCAGTGCCATTCTCGACTGCCACTGGGGGGAAAATTGGTAACCTTAAGCAATTAGTTGTGAACAGATGCATAAAGTCAGAAGATGCATTATTTATTAGAGGAAGCAATTTTATCCTCTTCCCCCATTGGCATCTGGTGGCTGCATGGCAGGGCACTGTGATGTTAAAAGGTGAAAAGATACCCCAAGGGAAACAAATGGTATGTTAGCCTTTATTACAAAAGAAGTCAATGCAATTTTATAGGGTCTTGGTGAGACCACACCTGGAGTACTGTGTACAGTTTTAGTCTCCTTGCCCAAGGAAAGATGGTGCGTGTAATTTATTTGCCTCATGGGTTCTTTGCTTCATCATTCATAGCAACACATTGCTATTAAGAACTAGTTGGTTCATTAACAAAAGGTTCAACAATTAAACTACACATTACCAGTTCATCCACTAAGCTCACAACTGCATACCTCACTGTGGATGACCTAGACTCAACTGACTGGGGTTTGATTGAGTCTTGTGAACATCATGTGACTGGCTAAGCCGCTCCCAATGTAACAGCTCTACAAAACTGTGAGCATATTTACCAGTGCATATATTACAGAGGGAGTGCAACGAAAGTTCACCAGATTCCTGGGATGGAGGTGGGGGGGGGGGGGGGGGGGGGAGGGGAGGGAGAAGAGAATTGTCCTACGAGTGCATATTGTAAGAAGACTTCAGCATGGATTTTCCACTCTGGTCCCATTGTTACAACATGCCACATAGAATCTACAGCACAGAAACAGGCCATTTGTCCCAATTGGTCTACGCTTCGCATGAGCCTCCTCTCACACCCTCTTCATCTCTTTATCAGCATATCCTACTCGTCCTTTTTCCCCTCATGTTTATCTAGCTTACCCTTAAATGCATCTATGCTGTTCACCTCAACTCCTACTTGTGGTAGCGAGTTCCACATTCTCGCCACTCTTTTGTTGCAGCGTGAATCAGACCACCAGTAGCAAGAAATGGGCATCGGTTCAGTTTCCCTGGAACTCCGCCTACAATTCAGTTGACGTGGGGAAGTGTTCGCCCAAACCGGAGCAGCTGAATACAGATGAGACGGTAATGATGTGAATGCAAATGAAGTACTTTTTGAAGTGCAGTCACTGTTGCAATGTAGGAAACGTGGCAGCCAATTTACGTACAGCAAGCTTCTGCAAGTAGCAAAGTGATAATGGTAATGATAACTGATGATCTGTATTTTTAGTGCTGTTGGTTGAGGGATAAATGTTGGTTCAGGACACTGGGGAGAACTCCCCGGCTCCTTCCCCAAGTAGTGGCCGGAGATCCTTTACATCCATCGGAGAGGAGAGAGGGGGGGCCTCGGTTTAACGTCTCACCCGAAAGACGGCACCTCCGACAGAGCAGCACTCCCTTGTCATTTTTGCCACCATCAGTTCTTCCTGCTCACTCATGCCTTTCATCACCGAGTTCACTCCCCTTCTCCTGGCTCCCCCGATGTGAATAGTCTCCGAGCTAGTGCTTGGGACTGAGAGTGAGTGAATGAGGGTCCTTGCTGCAAAGGACTGGCATCACTCGATGCCGAGGGGTTTCCAGGTGAAAAACAAGAATGTAAAGGACATCACGCCACCATAGGGGGAGCAAGGATAAGCAACTGCAGAACAGTGTGAGTGGAGGGGACAAAAGACAATAAGATATTTAGCCAAAAAGGAAAGATTTGGGGAAAGAGAAAGACTACTGAGATAGCTCTTTCAAAGAGTTGGCACATGAACGATGGGCCGAATGGCCTCCTATGCTGTAAGATTCTAGGCCATTGAGAATGGCCAAATGCTTAATACAGTGTAACCTTAGAAGGGGCATCAGGATCCTTTTATCTTGCCTGACCTGGTAAGGTTATTAAACTTTTTCCAACATCGAACGAGGTGCATGGGGCTTTTAATTGCCATTCCCTGGACATCTTTTACTGACCCGTTGTAGCTCTCAGTGGCGCACTGCCAAAAAGGAGCTTCTCTCCTTGGCCTAGCTTCTTGAAGTAGAACTTCAACAACATCAGTATCAGCAACCATGAAAACTTCTGAATAAACTCTCCATCAAACATTTAAATCGTCTCCACGTCAACTTAGGAAATATTTTCCTCAGTAATAGTCACTATACTTCGAAAGTATTTTATTGTGCAAAACCTTTTGGGCACGTTTGAACATAAAAACCACTTTGAAAAATGCAAGTATTGTGAATCATCAATTTACAACCCAATCTTTCTATAAAAACATTTCTCATCAATACATACTCGGGGGTTTGGTAGGATCATCTTTGAGAGCATCGTTAAGATCAAACCCATCACCGTCATCTGGAAGGGAAATGATAACAGTCAGTTCAACTTACTTCAACTTTCAGTTATAACCCATAGTGCAGTGGGTGTCTTAGGGCGTGAACAGGCTCGAAAGACCAGCTGGTCTTTTCCTGCCCAACAATTTCACACATTCATCCACAACCACCAGAGGGCCGAACCATAAGCCAGTCAGCAAGTTACCATCAGCACCCGGGCACGAGAACCCATCCATCCACAGCTAACAGACAAACAACAGACATTCATCAACAAATATCCCAGCCACAAGCAGCCACTCGTGTCTCCTCAGCACATGATATGCATTACTGTAATGTATTTGCTTCATGGGTTCTTCGCTTAACAATTCAATGCACCACATTGCTATTAAGAACTAGTTGGTTTATTAACAAAAGGTTGAACAATCACACTACACATTACCAGTTCATCCACGAGGCTCACAACTACATCATCATCATAGGCAGTCCCTTGAATCGAGGATGACTTGTTTCCACGTCAAAAAGTTCACGGGTGTTTCAATGAAGGACCTAAAATTCCAGGTCCCGAACTAAATATTGAAGGTTGGAAGATGCCTACACGTGGATTTTAACATGTGGTGGCCATTGCACGCCAGTGCACGCCAGCCACCACACGGGCTTGACATAGCTAGGTCTTGGTCCAGTATCAAAGATTAACCAAGACGACTGGAGACCAGCTGTTATGTCTGTAATGCACTTATGAATGACTCCATGAGGCAATGTGTTGCACTCAAACTGTAGTGACCTTGGTCCTTTATTCATAACTCCAGAGTGAGGCACAAGCATGGTGGGCAGCCTTTTATACTGGACCCTGCACAGCTGACCCTCAGATGTCCCGCCGCAGTGCCCTCTGGTGGACAGCCTCTGCCACAGGAGCAGGAAACCCTGCCACCCTCTAGTGGTGCCAGCATAGTATATACATAGTGTAAACCTTCTGGATGTTACCTGATGTACTAAGTCTCCATATTATGCAACTATACAGTGTGCGGTACATCCACAACACCCGATTTACAGTGTGGACTGCAACAACTGCATACCTCATCTGGATGACCGAGACCCAACTGACTGGGATTTTATTGAGTCTTGAACATCTGCAAACCTGTGAGCATACTCACAAGACAATTACCCCTGGGTTGAAGTTGATGGACGCAAGAGCTGAGCGTTTTGTTGAATTTGTTAATAATGTCCTAACAACGTTTTTTTTAGACATTGACGCAAGTTCCATATGCTTTTTGTTTTTAAACAGTGATTCATCTACCCATCCATATAAAATGGTCTTCCAGCGTTGCTGGGGTTAAGCTGGAAATGAAATTCATCGAGACCCATAAGACGATACATTGTACAATTTCCAAAAGCATTTCTCAATCACTTTTATTGATTAATATTTTGCTGTTGCTACTCTGACTTTGTCATTCCCCCCCACTTCACGCCCCCCCTCCCACAACCGTTACAATTTGTTCTCCATGAGAATCTGACCACTGGGTTTTTTGGAGGATGGAGAGGTGAAACCAGTGGACAGGTGCGAAACAGGTCAGCAGCACCCGAGGCACTTTACACCAACATGCTAGGACCTGCATTTACAGACAGACATACAAACTTACATCTGTTAAGAAAAGCAAGACTTGCACCATCTGTGATTCAGAAGGGAGCTTGTGAATGAGCTGTGCCATCTGCCGTAAAATGACCTGCAGCCAAACTTGCCCATAACCATGGCACTGCCAGCGGCTGTGAAGGTGACAACAGCCCTCAACCTTTACTGTTAAGCAACGACTCAATTTAAAAATTCTCATCCTTGTTTTCCCAATCGCTTCATGGCCTCACCCCTCCCTATCTCTAATCTCATTTAGCCCCACACCCCCCCCCCACACCCTCCACCGAGATGCCTGCGCTCCTCTAACTCTACCCACTTGAGTATCCCTGATTATAATCGCTCCACCACTGGCGGCCGTATCTTCTGTTGTCAAGGCTCCAAGCTCTGGAATTCCCTCCCTAAACCTCTCTCTCTCCTCCTTTAAGATGCTCCTTAAAACCTACCTCTTTGACCAAGCTTTCAGTCATCTGTCTTAATATCTCCTTATGTGGCTCGGTGTCAAATTTTGTCTGATAATACTCCTGTGAAGCACCTTGGGATGTTTTACTACGTTAAAGTCACTATATAAATAAAAGTTGTTGTTGCTCTAGATTACACCAAGGTGCCACTGGTGATATTAGTCAATCTGTTGTACGTAGATGTATAAAGTAAGTGACGATGCTTTGTTTGATGTTCCTGGATAACCAGCATCAGCACGAGAAGACTTCACAATTTTACTGAACGAAAGGATTTCCAAATGCCTAGGGAGTTATTGATTGCACGCAAAGAAAGACTTGCTTAGGCCCCAAGCTCCGGAACTCCCTGCCTAAAACCTCTCCGCCTCTCTTTCCTCCTTCAAGACGCTTCTTAAAAACGGAGGGGAGGGGGGGGTCGAGAGAAATGGTGGTGAGATAGAGCTGGATATCATCAGAATACATGTGGAAACTGACGCTGTGTTTTTGGATGATGTCGCCAAGGGGCAACATGTAAATGAGAAATAGGAGGGGGCCAAGGATAGATCCTTGGGGGGACGTCAGAGGCAACGATGCAGGGGTGGGAACGGAAGCCGTTGCAGGTGATTCTCTGGCTACGATGAGAGAGATAAGAATGGAATCAGGCGAGTGCAGTCCCACCCAGCTGGACGACGGTGAAACGACGTTGGAGAAGGATAGAGGCATCAACCGTGTCAAAGGCTGCAGACAAGTCAAGAAGGACGAGGAGGGATAGTTTGCTTTTGCCACAGTCACAAAGGATGTAATTTGTGACTTTGATGAGAGCCGTTTCGTTACTGTGGCAGGCGTGGAAACCGGATTGGAGGGATTCAAACATGGAATTGCGGGAAAGATGGGCACGGATTTGGGAGGCGACAACACGTTCAAGGACCCTGCGAGATATCTGCACTTCTCCAATTCTGTCCTCTTGAGCATCCTCGATTTGAATCGCTCCACTGTTGGTGGCCGTGCCTTCTGTTGCCAAGGCCCCAAACTCTGAATTCAACAACGACTTGTCTTTATAGAATTCGCTCCCTAAACCTCTCCACCTCTCTCTACTCCATTAAGGCACACCTTAAAACCTACCTCTTTGACCAAGCTTTTGATCATCTGCCCTAATATCTCCTTCTGTGGCTCGGGTTTGTTAAATTTTGTTTGATAGCGCTCCTGTGAAGCGCCTTGGGACGTTTTACTATGTTAAAGTCACTATATAAATACAAGTTGTTGTTGTTGCTCTGGTGCCACTGGTGATATTAGTCAATTTGTTGTACGTAGATGTATAAAGTAAGAGACGATGCTTTGTTTGCTGTTCCTGGATAACCAGCATCAGCACGAGAAGGCTTCACAATTTTATTGAACAGCAGGATTTCCAAAGGCCTAGGAAGTTATTGATTGCACTCAAAGAAAGACGTACATTCACATTTGAGCACATAATCTAGGCTGACACTTCAGTGCAGTGCTGAGGGAGAGCTGCACCGTCGGAGGTGCCGTCTTTCGGATGAGACGTTAAACCGAGGCCCCCTCTGCTCTCTCAGTTGGACATAAAAGATCCCATGGCACGAGTTTGCAGAAGAGCAGGGGAGGTTATCCCCGGTGTCCTGGCCAATACTTATCCCTCAATCAACTTAACAAAAACAGATTATCTGGTCATTATCACATTGCTGTTTGTGGGAGCTTGCTGTGCATAAATTGGCTGCCGCATTTACCACATTACAATAGTGACTAGACTCCAAAAGTGCATCATTGGCTGTAAAGTGCTTCGAGATGTCCAGTGGTCGTGAAAGGCGCTATATAAATGCAAGTCTTTCTTTCTTGTACGCCACCATTCACAACCTCAGGATGTCCCAAAGCATTTTACAGCCAATGAATTACATTTGGAGTGCAGTCACTGTCATATTGTAGGAACTGTTGTAATGTGATACAACATGTTCCTTTCCCAATGTCATCAGCTAGCAGTCTCTGAATGTTCAACCAATTCGCGACCATTGACACTGGATTATCAGCAAATCAAATGTTCACTCCCCAAGAAGCTGTCAGAATGCCTTCAATCCAAGGCTCCACCAATGTATGACCAACAGGGGCAAGAGTCAGAGTGGGTAGAGATATGGAGAGTGGTGGCATGTACTTACATTATATATATTGTTCCGCTAATATCCTGTGAGCCAGAGCTTCAGGGCACATCCTGGACATTAAGGATGTCATTTGGAAAGAGGTGACATGATAGGTCCAAGTCAGCATGGATTTGTGAAAGGGAAATCATGCTTGACAAAACTTCTGGAATTTTTTGAGGATGTTTCCAGTAGAGTGGACAAGGGAGAACCAGTTGATGTGGTGTATTTGGACTTTCGGAAGGCTTTCGACAAGGTCCCACACAAGAGATTAATGTGCAAAGTTAAAGCACATGGGATTGGGGGTAGTGTGCTGACGTGGATTGGGAACTGGTTGGCAGACAGGAAGCAAAGAGTAGGAGTAAATGGGCACTTTTCAGAATGGCAGGCAGTGACTAGTGGGGTACCGCAAGGTTCTGTGCTGGGGCCCCAGCTGTTTACATTGTACATTAATGATTTAGACGAGGGGATTAAATGTAGTATCTCCAAATTTGTGGATGACACTAAGTTGGATGGCAGTGAGAGCTGCGAGGAGGATGCTATGAGGCTGCAGAGTGACTTGGATAGGTTAGGTGAGTGGGCAAATGCATGGCAGATGAAGTATAATGTGGATAAATGTGAGGTTATCCACTTTGGTGGTAAAAACAGAGAGACAGACTATTATCTGAATGGTGACAGATTAGGAAAAGGGAAGTTGCAACGAGACCTGGGTGTCATGGTACATCAGTCATTGAAGGTTGGCATGCAGGTACAGCAGGCGGTTAAGAAAGCAAATGGCATGTTGGCCTTCATAGCGAGGGGATTTGAGTACAGGGGCAGGGAGGTGTTACTACAGTTGTACAAGGCCTTGGTGAGGCCACACCTGGAGTATTATGTACAGTTTTGGTCTCCTAACTTGAGGAAGGACATTCTTGCTATTGAGGGAGTGCAGCGAAGGTTCACCAGACTGATTCCCGGGATGGCGGGACTGACATATCAAGAAAGACTGGTTCAACTTGGCTTGTATTCACTGGAGTTCAGAAGAATGAGGGGACCTCATAGAAACGTTTAAAATTCTGATGGGTTCAGACAGGTTAGATGCAGGAAGAATGTTCCCAATGTTGGGGAAGTCCAGAACCAGGGGTCACAGTCTAAGGATAAGGGGTAAGCCATTTAGGACCGAGATGAGGAGAAACTTCTTCACCCAGAGAGTGGTGAACCTGTGGAATTCTCTACCACAGAAAATTGTTGAGGCCAATTCACTAAATATATTCAAAAAGGAGTTAGATGTAGTCCTTACTACTAGGAGGATCAAGGGGTATGACGAGAAAGCAGGAATGGGGTACTGAAGTTGCATGTTCAGCCATGAACTCATTGAATGGCGGTGCAGGCTCGACGGGCCGAATGGCCTACTCCTGCACCTATTTTCTATGTTTCTATGGATCGCCTGGGAGCCACCCTGAATCTTGCCTATGTTGGTGAAATATTGGCGGAACTTGTAAATTACAACCAAATCCTACTCACAAAATGGCAGTTCATCAATACATACCCCAAGGTTCAGTGGGATCATCTTTCAAAGCATCACTAAGGTCAAACCCATGATCATCCTCTGAAAGGCAAAAAATATCATTTTAAATTACAACAACTTGCTTTTATAGCGCCTTCAATGTAATTAGACAGAAACAAAAAACTTACTCAAACTTTTAGTTACAACTTGTAAATAGGTGGATTTACTCAAGTTTTCAGTGGGAGCTGTAACAGTTTCCTAGTGTGTTAATTTTGGGGGCATATGTGACTGGATGAGTACAGCTCCAACAACACTGAAGGAGCTCGACACCATCCAGGACAAAGCAGCCCCCCCCCCCAGCCCATTGGCACCCCATTCACCAATCGTAAACATTCACTCCCTCCACCACCAGCACAGTGTATACCATCTACAAGATGCACTGCAGCAACTCGCCAAGGCTTCTTCGACAACACCTCCCAAACCCGTGACCTCTACCACCGAGACAGACAAGGGCAGCAGGCGCAAGGGAGCACCACCACCTCCAAACTCCCCTCCAAGTCACACACCGTCCGGTCTTGAAAATACATCGGCTGTTCCTTCACCATCGTTGGGACAAAATCCTGGAACTCCCTCCCTAATAGCACTGTGGGAGAACCTTCACCACACAGACTGCAGCGGTTCCCCACCACCTTCTCAAGGGCATTTATGAATGGGCAATAAATGCCGGCCTTGCCAGCAACGCCCACATCTAAATGAAGTTAAAAAAATGCCAACTATGCACATTTATAGCAGTGTTTTGGGTCCCAGTGCACATATGCACAGTTCAAAGTTGGTACCATCCATGTGCCCCTCCAACATCTCTCGAGTGCTTCCACCCAAATTCTACAGTCCCTACAGTTCTTGATAATTGATGACTATGAGAATTCTTACAATAGCTCTGCAGTTGTGCAAATTAGATTCATTTCCTTTTTGCAATGTGTTTTGAATTAGCTGCTCTCCAATCGACTAAAACATCCCTGCATTAGGGCCTCGCTGCAGTTGGACGCCAGCACTTCACAAATTTTATCCCTAGTCTCTCTTTGTACCCTGGGATAGATGCGGTCTCCAAAGTTTTTTTTTGTTTTCAGCTGTTTAAGCCTATCTAGACCCTTCAGCTTATTGTCAAAGTACCCGAGTCCAACTGGAATTATCTCCATTGTCAAATATGTCTCAGAATGTTTTTGTAACCCATAGGAGCCACTGTCTGCATATTACAGCATTTCATTGCGATATTAGCTAATGAAACCGAGTGGCAGAATATTATTCGCATCCACAATTTGACACAAGTTCTCAATATAAGTCTCACCATCAGCAGAGGCAACGTGTGCAGGCCAGCCAATGACCCCACTGGGAGGAAGCCATGCATTTACAGAAGAGGTTTACCGGGAGCTTACCATTGACATATGAAGAAAGATTGGATCGACTCGGCTTATACTCACTGGAATTTAGAAGAATGAGAGGAGATCTCATAGAAACATATAAAATTCTCACGTGATTAGACAGATTAGATGCAGGAAGATGTTGGAGAAGTCCAGAACCAGGGGTCACAGTCTAAGGATAAGGGGTAAGCCATTTAGGACCGAGATGAGGAGAAACTTCTTCACTCAGAGAATTGTGAACCTGTGGAATTCTCTACCACAAAAAGTTGTTGAGGCCAGATCATTAGATATATTCAAAAGGGAGTTAGATGTGGCCCTTATGGCTAAAGGGATCAAGGGGTATGAAGAGAAAGCAGGAATGAGGTACTAAAGTTGCATGGTGAGCCATGATCATATTGAATGGTGGTGCAGGCTCGAAGGGCCGAATGGCTTACTCCTGCACCTATTTTCTCTGTTTCTATGAGGGACCTCAGCTATGATGAGAGATTGGAAATGTTCTCCTTGAAAGAGAGGAGGTGAAGAGGCGACCTAATAGAGGTTTTCAAGATGATGAAAGGCTTTGATAGAATAAAGAGAGAAAGGCTGTTTCCTCTGGTGAGTGGGTCAATAACCGGAGCTCATAGATTTAAAATCATTGGCAAAAGTTCGAGAAGAGCAAGGAGGAGAAATGTTTTCACTCAGTGAGTAATCGGGATCTCGAAAGCTCTTCCTGAAAAGTTGGTGGAAGGTGATTACATAAATAGTTTTAAAAGGGAGTTGGGCAGGTACTTTGGGGATAGTGCGAGAAGGTGGAGTTAAGGTAGAAGATCAGCCATGATCTTGTTGAATGGTGGAGCAGGCTCGAACGGCCAAATGGCCTACTCCTGCTTCTATTTCTTATGTACTGGAGGATGAGGAACTTTGAGATATGGACAAATGGCGAGAGTGCGAGACCAAGCACAACCGCTCTTTCAAAAAGCCAACGTGGGCACAACAGGCCAAATGGCCTCCTTCTGTGTTGTCAAAAAGACCCCACATTCAATCTCTCGTTCTCTGTTGAGTTAGCTGGTCTCAGCCAGGGCAGGTGGTTGGATGGAAGAGAATATTAGCGCATTGCCACTGTTGTAAAGTGCATGCACAGGACCAAGAGGCCCACTGTGATGCCCCTCATGGAGAAGTAACCCTCAACATTCACCGCCAAGATTCACACACAAACAACTGGGTCAAGTAGTAGAAGGCTTGCAGATGACCATCAAACCATAGGACATCACAACTCTGTGGGACTGGCTAGATGGACCAGTGGGTCTTTTCCTGTGTACGATCTTATGTTTCAGAGCAGAATTGACTAAGGAAATTTCACTGCAACACAAATGCTACATACCCACAGTTAAGGTCGCGCAATACCGGGCGGGGTGCAGGAACCGAGAGACCTGGGGTGTACGAGCACAAATCGTTGACGGTGGCAAAGCAGGTTGAGAAGGTGAGATTCTGGGCTTCATAGATAGAGGCAGAGTACAAAAGCAAGGAAGTTGTGATGAACGTGTATAAAACATTGGTTTGGCATCAACTGGAGTATTGTGTTCAATTCTGGGCACAGCACTTTAGGAAGGATGTGATGGCCTTAGAGAGGATGTGGAAAGGATTTAAGAGAATGATTCCAGAGATGAGACACTTCAGTTACATGGATCGACTAGAGAAGCTGGGGTTATTCTCCTTAGAGCAAAGAAGGTTAGAGAGGAGATTTGATAGAGGTGTTCAAAATCACGAGGGGTCTAGACAGAGGAGAGAGAGAAAAATTGACCCCATTGACAGAAGGGTCGAGAACCAGAGGACATAGCTCATTTCTGGGAGTTTGATGTGCACAAATTGGCTGCCATATTTTCCACTTTACAACAGTGACTACACTTCAAAACTCTCCATCGAACATTTAAGTCATCTCATCAACTCAAGACATATTTTCCTCTATTAACAGTTACTGTACTTCAAGGTGTTATGGGACAGTGTTGAGAGAGCTTTACTCTGTATCTAACCCAGTGCTGTACCTGCCCTGGGAGTGTTTGATGGGACAGTGTAGGGGAAGCTTTACTCTGTGCTCGGGGCCCAGGAGAGGTGCGAGTTCGGGGCCCAGGAGAGGCGCGAGTTCGGGGCCCAGGAGAGGCGCGAGTTCGGGGCCCAGGAGAGGCGCGAGTTCGGGGCCCAGGAGAGGCGCGAGTTCGAGGCGCGGGCCCAGGGGCAGCACAGGCCAGCCCACACTGCGATTGCGTGTGCACTAGGTCCATGCAGCAGAGCTGGTCTCCAGTAGTCTTGGTTAATCCTTGCCACTGGACCATGGCCTAGCTCTGTCATGTGTGGTGGCTGGTGTGCAATGGCCACCACACATTAAACAAATCCATGCACAGTAATCTTCCACCCTTCAAGATGTAGTTCAAGACCTGGAATATCAGGTCCTTCATTGAAACATTTGTGAACTCATCCATTTTTGGCGTGGAAGCAAGTCATCCTCGTTTCGAGGGACTGCCTATGAAGATGACGACGACTTCAAATGTAATCTTTTGTGCAAAAAACATAAAAACCACTTTGAAAAATGTGAGTATTGCTACTCATCAATTTACAACCCAATCTTTCTATAAAAACATTTCTCATCAATACATACTCGGGGGTTTGGTAGGATCATCTTTGAGAGCATCGTTAAGATCAAACCCATCACCGTCATCTGGAAGGGAAATGGTAACAGTCAGTTCAACTTACTTCAACTTTCAGTTATAACCCATAGTGCAGTGGGTGTCTTAGGGCGTGGACAGGCTCGAAAGACCAGCTGGTCTTTTCCTGCCCAACAATTTCACACATTCATCCACAACCACCAGAGGGCCGAACCATAAGCCAGTCAGCAAGTTACCATCAGCACCCGGGCACGAGAACCCATCCATCCACAGCCAGCAGACAAACAACAGACATTCATCAACAAATATCCCAGCCACAAGCAGCCACTCGTGTCTCCTCAGCACATGATATGCATTACTGTAATGTATTTGCTTCATGGATTCTTTGCTTTAGAATTCTTGGCACCACATTGCCATTGAGAACTAGTTGGTTTATTAACAAAGGTTTAACAATCACATCAGGTCATCCACTAGGCTCACAATTGCATACTTCATGGTGGATGACCTGGACTCAACTGACTGGGATTTTATTGAGGCTTGTGAACATCACATGACTGGCTAAGCCACTCACAATGCAATAGCTCTAAAAAACCTGTGAGCATACACACAGGTACATATATTTAAATTACCCGTGGGTTGAGGTTGATGGGCACAGGAGCTGAGAGTTACAGTTCAATTCTTGAATACTGTCCTAACGACATTATTTAGACATCAACGCAATTTCCGTAGGCTTTTTGTTTTTAACAGTGATTCATGTATCCATCATATAAAAGTCTTCCAGGTTTTTCTGGGGATTAAGCTGTATATGAAATTCAGTGAGTCTTGTAAGACAATTCATTGTACAATTTCCAAAGCATTTCTCAATCACTTTTATTGATTAATATTTTGCTGCTGCTACTCAGATTGTCATTCCCCACCGCCCCGCCCCCCTCCCACAACCGTTACAATTTGTTCTCCATGAGAATCTGACCACTGGGTTTTTTGGAGGATGGAGAGGTGAAACCAGTGGACAGGTGCGAAACAGGTCAGCAGCACCCGAGGCACTTTACACCAACATGCTAGGACCTGCATTTACAGACAGACATACAAACTTACATCTGTTAAGAGAAGCAAGACTTGCACCATCTGTGATTCTGAAGGGAGCTTGTGAATGAGCTGTGCCATCTGCCGTAAGATGACCTGCAGCCAAACTTGCCCATAACTACGGCACTGCCAGCGGCTGTGAAGTGACAACAGTCCCCAACTTCTACCGTTAAACAACAACTCAATTTAAAAATTCTCATCCTTATTTTCAATCCCTTCATGGCTTCACCCCTCCCAATCTTTATAATCTCCTCTCTCCTCCAGCCCCATAACCACCAACACCGCACCCCCACCCCAACCACTGCCGCCACCGAGATATCTGCGCTCCTCTAATTCTGCCCTCTTGAGCATCCCTGACTATAAATCGCTCAACCATTAGTGACTGTGCCTTCTGTTGCCTAGGCCCTAAGCTCAGGAAATCCCTCCCTAAACTTCTCCGCCTCTCTTTCTCCTTCAAGACGCTTCTTTAAAACGGAGGAGGGGTCGAGAGAAGTGGTAGTGAGGTAGAGCTGGGTGTCATCGGTGTACATGTGGAAATTGACGCTGTGTTTTTGGATGTCGTCAAGGGGCAACATGTAAATGAGAAATAGGAGGGGGCCAAGGATAGATCCTTGGGGGACACCAGAGGCAACGATGCGGGGGAGGGAAGAGAAGCCGTTGCAGGTGATTCTGTGGCTACGATTAGATTGATAAGAGTGAAACCAGGCGAGTGCAGTCCCACCGAGCTGGATGACAGTGGAGAGGCATTGGGGAAGGATGGAGCGGTCAAGCATGTCAAAGGCTGCAGACAAGTCAAGAAGGACAAGGAGGGATAGGTTGCCTTCGTCACAGTCACAAAGGATGTCATTTGTGACTTTGATGAGAGCCGTTTCGGTACTGTGGCAGGCACGGAAACCGGATTGGAGGGATTCAAACATGGAATTGCGGGAAAGATGGGCACGGATTTGGGAGGCGACAACACGTTCAAGGACCCTGCGAGATATCTGCACTTCTCCAATTCTGTCCTCTTGAGCATTCTCGATTTGAATCGCTCCACTGTTGGTGGCCGTGCCTTCTGTTGCCAAGGCCCCAAACTCTGAATTCAACATCAACAACTTGTAACCTTCCTAAACCTCTCCACCTCTCTCTTCTCCTTTAAGATGCTCCGTAAAACCTACCTCTTTGACCAAGCTTTTGATCATCTGCCCTAACATCTCCTTCTGTGGCTCGGTTTTGTTAAATTTTGTATGATAGCGCTCCTGTGAAGCACCTTGTGACGTTTTACTATGTTAAAGTCACTATGTAAATAAAAGTTGTTGTTGCTCTAGATCACACCAAGGTGTCACTGGTGATATTAGTCAATTTGTCGTACGTAGATGTATAAAGTAAGAGACGATGATGCTTTGTTTGCTGTTCCTGGATAACCAGCATCAGCCCGAGAAGGCTTCACAATTTTACTGAACAGCAGGATTTCCAAAGGTCTCATCATAGGCAGTCCCTCGAAATGAGGATGACTTGCTTCCATGCCGAAAACAGATGAGTTCACAGGTGTTTCAATGATATTCCGGATCCGGAGCTACATCCTGAAGGGTGGAAGATGCCTGTGCGTGGATTTTTTTTAACGTGTGGTGGCCGTTGCACACCAGCCACCAGACGGGCTTGACAGAGCTAGGTCTTGGCCCAGTGGCAAGGATTACCCAGGACGACTGGAGACCTGCTCTGCTGCACGGACCTAGTGTGCACACATATCGCAGTGTGGGCTGGCCCGTGCTGCCCCTGGGCCCTCGCCTCTTCTGGGACCCAAATGTTCGTCTCTCCTGGGACTCAATCACATCCCTCTACGAACTCTTGACGCTCCTTCGTCCCGACCTCGTCGCTCCTGCTGTATCTGCCCACGTTCCAATCAGCCGTTGCCCTCCTGCAGCAGCACGCTGCTTTCTCTAATGGCCCCTGCCTGCTGATGGTCTTGCAGGCCAGGACAGCGTCGATTTTTGGGCCGGGCCACAACACGCTGCTCCTTCTAGGCCCATGGCCTACAAGACCATCAGCAGGCCGGGGCCATTAGGGAGTTATTGATTGCAAGCAAAGAAAGAAAGACTTGCATTCATACAGAGCACATAAGCCAGACTGACACTCCAGTGCGGTGCTGAGGGAATGCTGCACTGTTGGAGGTGCCGTCTTTTGGATGAGACGTTAAACCGAGGTCCCATCTGCTCTCTCAGGTGGACGTAAAAGATCCCATGGCTCTAGTTCAAAGAGGAGCAGGGGAGTTATCCCCCGTGTCTTGGCCAATATTTATCCCTCTATCAACATAATAAAAACAGATTATCTGGTCATCATCATAGTGCTGTTTGTGGGAGCTTGCTGTGCGTAAGTTGGCTGCCACTTTTCCCACATTACAACAGTGACTACACTCCAAAAGTACATATTTGGCTGTAAAGTGCTTTGAGATGTCCGGTGGTCATGAAAGGCGCTATATAAATGCAAGTCTTTCTTTCGTTCTTATACGCCACCATTCACAACCTCAAGACAACCCAAAGCGCTTTACAGCCAATGAAGTGCGTTTGAAGTGTAGTCACCCTCATATTGTAGGAACTGTTGTAATGCGATACAGCATGTTCCTTTCCCAATGTCATCAGCTAGCAGTCTCTGAATGTTCAACCAATTCGCGACCATCAGCACTGGATTATCAGCAAATCAAATGTTCACTCCCCAAGAAGCTGTCAGAATGCCTTCAATCTAAGGTAATGCAAGGCTCCACCAATGTATGACCAACAAGGGTAAGAGTCAGAGTGGCTAGAGATATGGAGAGTGGTGGCATGCATTTCCATTATATACGTTGTTCCGCTGATATCCTGTGAGCCAGAGCTTCAGGGCACATCCTGGCTCGCCCGGGAGCCACCCTGAATCTTGCCTATGTTGGTGAAATATTAGCGGAATTGGTAAATTACAACCAAATCCTACTCACAAAATGGCAGTTCATCAATACATACCCCAAGGTTCAGTGGGATCATCTTTCAAAGCATCACTAAGGTCAAACCCATGATCATCCTCTGAAAGGCAAAAAAAAGTCACTTGATATTACAACATCTTGCTTTTATATAGCACCTTCAACATAGTAAACATCCCAAGGTGATTCACAGGACTGTAATTAGACAGAAATTTGATCAAACATTTAGTTACAACTTGTAAATAGTTCAATTCACTCACGTTTTCATTGGGAGCTGTAACAGTTTCCCATTGTGTTAATTGTGGGGGCATATATGCCTGGATGAGTACAGTTTCAAGAACACTGAAGGAGCTCGACACCATCCAGGCCATTTGGTCCCTCGAGCCAGCTCCGCCATTTAATATCATGGCTGATCCGATCATGGACTCAGGTCCACTTACCCGCCTGCTCCCCATAACCACTTATTCCCTTATCGGTTCAGAAACTGTCCATCTCTGTCTTAAATTTATTCAACGACCCAACTTCCACAGCTCGCTGAGGCAACGAATTCCATAGATTTACAACCCACGGAGAAGAAATTCCTCCTCATCTCAATTTTAAATGGGCGGTCCCTTATTCTAAGATTGTGCCCCCTATCAGTGGAAACATCCTCGCTGCATCCACCTTGTCAAGCCCCCTCATAATCTTATACGTTTCGATAAGATTATCTCTCATTCTTCTGAATTCCAATGAGTAGAGGCCCAACCTACTCAACCTTTCCTCATAAGTCAACCCCCTCATCTCCAGAGTCAACCTAGTGAACCTTCTCTGAACTGCCTCCAAAGCAAGTATATCCTTTCTTAAATATGGAAACCAAAACTGCACGCAATATTCCAGGTGTGGCCTCACCAATACCTTGTATAGCTGTAGCAAGACTTCCCTGCTTTTATACTCCATCCCCTTTGCAATAAAGGCCAAGATTCCATTGGCCTTCCTGATCACTTGCTGTACCTGCATACTATCCTTTTGTGTACAAGTATCCCCAGGTCCCACTGTACTGCAGCACTTTGCAATCTTTTTCCATTTAAATAATAACTTGTTCTTTGATTTTTTTTCTGCCAAAGTGCATAACCTCACACTTTCCAACATTATACTTCATCTGCCAAATTTTTCACCATTCAATTAGCCTGTCTATGTGTTTTTGCAAGTTTTTTGTGTCCTCCTCACACATTGCTTTTCCTCTCATCTTGGTATCGTCAGCAAACTTGGCTACATTACACTCTGTTCCTTCATCCAAGTTGTTAATATAGATTGTACAGCACTTCATTGAGATATTAGCTTATTGAACGGAGTGGCAGAACATTACGCATTCACAATTTGACGTAACAAGTTCTCAATATAAGCCACACCATTAGCAGAGGCACCGTGTGCAGGCCAGCCAATGACATCACTGGGGGGAAGCCATGCATTTACAGAGGAGGTTTACCAGGAGCTTTCCAGGGATGAGGGACCTCAGCTATGATGAGAGATTGGAAATGTTCTCCTTGAAACAGAGAAAGTGAAGAGGCGACCTAATAGAGGTTTTCAAGATGATGAAAGGCTTTGATAGAATAAGGAGAGAAAGGCTGTTTCCTCTGGTGAGTGGGTCAATAACCGGAGCTCATAGATTTAAAATCATTGGCAAAAGTTCGAGAAGGGCGAGGAGGAGAAATGTTTTCACTGAGTAATTGGGATCTGGAAAGCTCTTCCTGAAAAGTTGGTGGAAGGTGATTACATAATTAGTTTTAAAAGGGAGTTGGACAGGTACTTTGGGGATAGTGCGAAAAGGTGGAGTTAAGATAGATCAGTCATGATCTTGTTGAATGGTGGAGCAGGCTCGAACAGCCAAATGGCCTACTCCTGCTTCTATTTCTTATGTACTGGAGGATGAGGAACTTCGAGATATGGAAAAATGGCGAGAGTGCGAGACCAAGCACAACCGCTCTTTCAAAAAGCCAATGTGGGCACAACAGGCCAAATGGCCTCCTTCTGTGCTGTCAAAAAGGCCCCACATTCAATCTCTCGTTCTCTGTTGAGTTAGCTGGTCTCAGCCAGGGCAGGTGGGTTGGATGGAAGAGAATATTAGCGCATTGCCACTGTTGTATAGTGCATGCACAGGACCAAGAGGCCCACTGTGATGCCCCTCATGGAGAAGTAACCCCCAACATTCACCGCCAAGGTTCACACACGAACAACTGGGTCAAGTAGTAGAAGGCTTGCAGATGACCATCAAACCATAGGACATCACAACTCTGTGGGACTGGCTAGATGGACCAGTGGGTCTTTTCCTGTGTACGATCTTATGTTTCAGAGCAGAATTGACTAAGGAAATTTCACTGCAACACAAATGCTACATACCCACAGTTAAGGTCGCGCAATACCGGGCGGGGTGCAGGAACAGAGACCTGGGGGTGTACGAGCACAAATCGTTGACGGTGGCAGAGCAGGTTGAGAAGGTGAGATCCTGGGCTTCATAGATAGAGGCAGAGTACAAAAGCAAGGAAGTTGCGATGAACCTTTATAAAACACTGGTTTGGCATCAACTGGAGTATTGTGTTCAATTCTGGGCACCGCACTTTCGGAAGGATGTGAAGGCCTTAGAGAGGATGCGGAAAGGATTTGAGAGAATGATTCCAGAGATGAGACACTTCAGTTACATGGATCGACTAGAGAAGCTGGGGTTATTCTCCTTAGAGCAAAGAAGGTTAGAGAGGAGATTTGATAGAGGTGTTCAAAATCACGAGGGGTCTAGACAGAATAGGTAGAGAGAAACTGTTCCCATTGGCGGAAGGGTCAAGAACCATAGGACACAGATTTAAGGTGACTGACAAAAGATCCATAAGCGACATGAGGAAAAACCTTTTTACGCAGTGGTTAGGATCTGGAAAGCACGGCCCGAGTGGTGGAGGCAGACTCAATCATGGCTTTCAAAAGGGAATTGGATAAATACCCGAAGGAAAAAATTTTGCAGGGCTACGGGGAAAGGGCGGGGGAGTGGGACTCGCCGAAGTGCTCTTGCAGAGAGCCAGCACAGGCTCGAGGGGCCAAATGGCCATCTTCGTGCTGTGCCACCCCTATCAGTGGAGAATGTATGCCAGCTGCAGGCTATACTTATTCATGCAGCATAATTTCACCACCTGGCCTCGGAGTCCGAAGATTGCGGGTTCAAGTCCCTCTCCAGCAACTTGAGCACAAAAAGTCTTGGCTGACACTCCAGGGCAATGCTGCGATGGTCCTCCATTGTCGGAGGCACCGTCTTTCAGATGAGTCATTAAACTGAGGCCCCGTCTGCGTTCTCAGAAGAAGATCAGGGGCGTTATCCCCAGTGCCCTGGCCAATATTTATCCCTCAATCAACATAACAAAAAAAACAGATTATCTGGTCATTATCACATTGCTGTTTGTGCGAGATTGCTTGTGCGCAAATTGGCTGCCACATTACAACAGTGACTACACTCAAGGTATTGAATTGGCTGTAAAGCACTTTGAGATGTCTGGTGGTCATGAAATGCACTATATAAATGCAAGTCTTTCTTTCTATTGCATGCCATCATCATCATATCATCATCTTAGGCAGTCCCTCAGAATCAAGGAAGACTTGCTTCCACTCCTGAAGGGAGTTCTTTGGTGGCTGACTACCCAATAATTGGAGAGCTGGAGAATGGAAAATTAGTCAAATGAGTCCTGTGAATGCATGATGGGTCACAAGTATCAGAAGGATACAAATGACTGCCTGAAGCATGGCATGAAGTGTTGCAGATGTCCAGCAGGTAGATAGAGACCATTGCTTAGGCCTCAGCAAATATAGTCTTGGCCAGCAGCAGGCCAGCCAGTGCCACCTTGATCACCGAGACCATATTGGGAACGGTGGCACAGTGGCTATGTTACTGGACTAGTAATCCGGAGTTCAAATCCCACCACCGCAGTTGGGGAATTTAAATTCAGTTCATTAAATAAATCTGGAATAAAGAGCTAGTATCAGTAATGAAACGACTGGATTGTCTTAAACACCCATCTGGTTCACTAATGTTCTTTCGGGAAGGAAATTTGCCATTCTTCTGTGACTCCAGACCCCATAGCAATGTGGTAAACTCTTAATAGCCCAGCAAGCCACTCAGTTGTCAAGAAGGCGGCTCATCACCACCCTCTCAAAGGCAATTAGGGATGGGCAATAAATGCTAGCCTGGCACATCCCAAGATTGTATAATATAAAACTGCCACTCCACTAAATATGCACTGAATGGCATAAAGAACAACATGCTAGAACATAAGAAATAGGAGTAGGCCATTCAGCCCCTCGAGCCCACTTCAATGAGATCATGGCTGATGATCTACCACAACTCCACTTTCCTGCACTGTCCCCATTTCCCTTGATTCTCTTAAATATCCCCAAAATCTACTGATCTCTGTCTTGAATATACTCAATGACTGAGCCTCCACAGCCCTCTGGGGGAGGGGGGGGAAAAGGGAATTCGAACGCTTCACCATCCTCCGAGTGAAGAAGTTTCTCCTCATCTCAGTCCTAAATGGCTGACCACTTATTCTGAGACTGTGACCCCTGGTTCTAGACTCCCCAATAAGACTTTTTGAGTTCTGAAATAATGTGCGGGCAAGCCACCAACAACCCATGACTCGTGAATCAACTTGGGTACGTTTTGTTGACTGCTAGAGATACTGGACCCAAGATCGACAGACAAATGCAAAATGCAGCACAGTATTCCATTCTCTGCAGAAGGACTGTGCAGCATTGCCAGTCACTCATCCGTGCGTGACAGTAGGCAGTAATGCAAAATTTGTGACAGAAATAGCACAAATGACTATGTTTCCGATTTCGCTTCCTTTCTGTGCATACCATTCTTGCACATGCCTCCTCTCATGTGCAGAGAACCTACATTTGTGGTATGTGCCACAACGGAACACAGATGTCATGCAATATCATGACTGCCTTCAGCTTCCTGGGCCCCAAGTCTGGCACTCCCTCCCTAAATCTCTCTTTCCTCCTTGAAGACGCTCCTTAAAACCTACCTCTTTGACCAAGGTCTGCCGTAATTTCTTCTTATGTGGCTCGATGTCAAATTTATTTGTTTTGTCTCAGAACACTGCTGCGAAGCACCTTGGGACGTTTTACTATGTTAAAGGCGCTATAGAAATAAAAGTTATTGTTGTTGGTGGCCATTTAGCCCATTCTGCCCATCATGGCAGCTCTATCCTGTTACATCAAATTTAACACACTTTCTCCATATTCCCAATACCCTTACTCCCCATCTGCTTTTTAAACACTTCCAATTCATGCTGCGCTTACAGGGTTACAGGACAACGCATTCCACATTTGCTTTTAACCATCATCGATTGAATTTTAAAGATTATTTACCCTTGTTCTACATTTTCTCCAGGGCAACTAAGTACGGGCAATAAATGCTGGCCTGGTCAGCAATGCTCACATCACGCGAATATCCAATCTCTTATCTCCGCTCAATTACTTCGACCCAGCTATGAGCTTCAGAAATCAAGGATGGACTTTCTCCACAGCCAGTATATCATCTTTAAAGGTGGGGTACCCAAAACTGAACACCATATTCCAAATGCACTCGGACCAATGCTCTGTATAATTGTGGTGCTTGTTTGCTTTTGCCACATGGTGAAGCCCAACATTCCAACCCAACTTTTGGCATCAATGAACTAGCTTTTAATTACTTATATACCTGCACCACTAAATACCTTTGTTCATTTAGTCCTCTCCCACTTACTGCTTTCACATTTAGACTGCATTCCTTGCATCCAACCTGCACAATTTCAGACTCTTCATTATATTACACTGCATCAGCCATTGTTTCAATCATCATCATCATAGGCAGTCCCTCGAACGAGGATGACTTGCTTCCACACCAAAAGGGATGCATTTAAAGATACTTCAATGAAGGACCCGCTATTCCAGTCCTGAACTCCAGTGGTGGATTTTTTTTTTTTTTTTTTTTTTAAAAACATGTCGTGACTGTTGCTGCGCAGACATAGTGTGCACACACATCGCAGTGCGGGCTGGCCTGTGCTGTCCCTGGGCCCACATCTCTTCTGGGCCCCGCACCCTCATTTGCCGCTCCTCCACCACGATCTCTCACCGTTCCTCCCAAGGGATTGGAGTGGTCATGTATGTATGCTTGGGGTTACTCGCCACCAGGTGGCACCACTGTCAGAGGTCATTGGGCTGTACGCATGCGGCCCGGGTATAAAAGGCAAGCCATCATGTAATGTAATTCCTTTGAGCCCTAATAAAGCAGAGCCAGGTTTGTACCTGTGTTAGTTTACAGTATTCAGTCTATCGAGTTATTACATACATAACAGGACTACGAGTAAAGGTATCCTACTGCAATTATACAGGGCTCGTTTCTCAATACAATCAGTGAAGATCACTCCACAAGCTTTTCTCTGGCTGGACTTGTGGATCCTTCCCTTTTTAAAGAACGTTTCAGCCACTCAAATGACCAATGTCCTTTTTCAATTTATTTTGCTCTTCATGACTCGTTATGCCTTTTAGCTTCTTGACTGTAAACTTGGATACACTTCCCTCTATTCCCAATTCCAGGATATTTCTGGGCACCACACTTTGGGAAGGAGGTCAGGGCCTGAGAGAGGGTGCAGAGGGATTTACTAGAACAGTGCCAGGGATGAAAGCCTTCATTTACATGGAGAGGAGATAGAAACTGGGACCGTTCTTCCTGGAGCAGAGAACATTAAAGGGAGATTCCCGGCTGCTCAAAATCAGGAAGGGTTTTGATAGTTTTTGATTATTCATTCGTGGGACGTGGGGGTCGCTGGTAAGGCCAGCCTTTATTGTACATCCCTAACTGCCCGTGAGAAGTTGTGGGGAGTAACTTTCTTGAACTGCTAAAATCCGTGCTGTAAGGTACGCAGTGCTGTTAGGGAGGGAGTTCCAGGATACTGACCCACCGACAATGAAGGAACGGCGATATATGTCCAAGTGAATATGGTGTGGGACTTGGAGGGGAACATGGAGGTGATGGTGTTCCCATGTGCCTGCTACTCCTTCTAGGTGGTAAAGAACATAAAAAATAGGAGCAGTAGGTGGTCATACGACCCCTCGAGTCTGCTCCCCCATTCAATACGATCATGGCTGATCCGATCATGGATTCTGTTATATATGTAAACTTTACTAGTGTGTAAGAATTGACACCAGGGGGCGCACCTGTGGGAGACCCAAGGGTCACCTGCACATCCTGGGCAATCAGGTATAAAAGGCAGTCTGCCATGCTGCTTCCTCACTCTGGAATTACATTAAAGAGACCAAGGTCACAACAGTTTGAGCTTACAGTATACAATCTTGTGGAGTTATTCTGAACATAACAGACTCAGCTCCACTTCCTGCCCGCTCCCCATAACCCCTTATCGGTTAAGAAACTGTCTTTCTCTGTCTTAAATTTATTCAATGTCCCGGCTTCCACAGCTCTCTGAGGCAACGAATTCCACAAATTTACAACCCTCAGAAGAAATTCCCCCTCATCTCAGTTTTAAATGGGCGGCCCCTTATTCTAAGATTATACCCCCTAGCTGCTGTCGAAGAGACCCTTGCCAAGTTGCTGCAGTGCATTTTGTAGGTGGTACACACTGCAGCCACGGTGTGCCGGTGGTGGAGGTAGTGAATGTTTAAGGTGGTGGATAGGGTGCCGATCAAGTGGGCTGCTTTGTCCTCAACGTTGTCGAGCTCAGAGTGCTGTTGGAGCTACACTCATCCAGGCAAGTGGAGAGTATTCCATCATGCTCCTGACTTGTGCCTTGTAGATGGTGGAAATGCTTTGGGGAGTCAGGAGGCGAGTCACTCACCGCAGAATACCCAGCTTCTGATCTGCTCTTGTAGCCACAGTATTTATGTGAATGAAGAGAAACTGTTTCCAGTGACAGATGGGTCGGTAACCAGAGGACACAGATTTAAGGTCATTGGCAAAAGAACCAAAAGCGACATGAGGAAAAACAAATTTGCTAACGAGCAACGTTCCCTATCAACTGTGCGGCCATGCAGCCCGGGACCAGCTTTTGTAATGCTAAAGTTTGCGCATGTACACAACTGTGAATGGACCGCGCAGCCCCTTAAAGGGGCCATGCACCCAAAAAGAATTATGGGGAACATTGGTAGTGAGTTGTTATGATCTGGAACGCACTGCCTGAAAGGGTGGTGGGAGCAGATTCAATTATAACATTCAAAAGGGAACTGGATAAATACTTAAAGGGGAAAAATTGCGGGTAGAGACAGGGGAGTGGAACTAATTGTATAGCTCTGTCAAAGAGCCAGCACTGGCACGATAGGGCGAGTGGCCTCCTTCTGTCCTGTATCATTCTATATACAGTAAAAAAAAAATTGGCATTCCTGCAGTGATTCCTGGGGATAGCACTTTTCAATGTCATAAGAACACAAGAAATAGGAGCAGGAGTAGGCCAACTGGCCCCTCGAGCCTGCTCCGCCATTCAATAAGATCTTAGCTGATCTGATCTTGGCCTTAACTCCACTTTCCCACCTGATCCCCATATTCCATGATTCCCCTAGAGTCCAAAAATCTAGCGATCTCAGCCTTGAATATACTCCGGGACTGTCCCCTAATCTGAGAATGTCTCATCCATTCTCTTCCTTGTATTTATATATATTTCAGAAATGTTCGTTATTCACTTTTTATGTACAAATAACCTTTTTACGATGTCACTTTAGCACGATCAAAAGATTAACCAAGGCAGAAAGTAACTTTAGTTTGCCAAAGCACAGTTTGCTACGAATAAATAGCACTAAAATATGACATATTGTTGTCTGCCCGTACCGAGATCAATTTTTTATTCATTCTCAGGATGTGAATCACTAGCAAGGCCGGCATTTATTGCCCATCTCAAGTTGCCCTCGAGAAGGTGGCGATAGGACCTCTTCAACCGCTGCAGTCCCATGTGGTGAAGGTGCTGTTCGGTAAGGAGTTCTAGGATTTTGATCCCAGCGACATTGCAAAGGCGGCGATTTAAGTCAGGATGGTGTGTGACTTGGAGGGGAACTCTGAGGCGATGGCGTTTCCATGCCCCTGTCCTTCTAAAGGGCAAGTGTCGTGGGTTTGAGAGGTGCTGCCGAAGAAATCTTGGCGAGTTGCTGCAGTTTATTTCGGCCGTATTCCAGCCAAATCCTCTGGTACCAAAACTGCTGGATACACTCAGCAAGTCAACCAGCATCCGCAGACAGAGGAGACCCATCAGGTCTGGGCCCTTCCTCAGAACTTGCTCTGGTAATGTTTGCAGCCAAGAAAGCTCCATTGATCCTCCCAATGAGAGGAAAGAAGTCGGTGCAATATTCGGGAGAGTATCCAGCAACTGAAAAAAGCTCAACGCCGCTTACTGCACAAGAACACATTCGGAGCTGGGTTAGGACATACGGCCCCTCGAGCCTGCTCCGAAATTCAATAAGATCATGGGTGATCTTCGACCTCAACTCCACTTTCCCGCTCAATCCCTCGGAGTCCAAAAATCTACTTATCTCCGCCTTGAATACACTCAATGGCCCCAAGTTTCCACATGATTTGCGCCTGATTTTTAGGAGCAACTGGTGGAGAACGGACTATCTTAGAAATCGCAATTCTCCACATTTTTTTTTCTGCAGTTCTAGTCAGTTAGAACAGTTTCACTTTGGAACAGAATTTTTTCTTCAAAAGGGGGCATGTCCGGCCACTGACGCCTGATTTCAAAGTTTCCACAGTGAAAATGTACTCCAAACTAACTTAGAATGGAGCAAGTGAAGATTTTTGTAGAACTGAAAAAACCTTGTCTACACATTAAAAAATCAGGCACAGGTTACAAATTAGGCGTCCAGAACGAGGTGGGGGTGGGGGGGGGGGGGGGGAGGGAAGTCATTAAATTCTACAATAAATCCTTATTTATACTTATACAAATATTATACAAATAAATCCAACCTGAATAAAAAATTTATAATCAAAGAAAAGATTAAATAAACCATCTTCCTACCTGTGTGAAAGTGCTTCAGCCAGGGAGAATGGTGCAGGAAGCCTCACAAGTTGAGGCAGCCGTTCGTCCCCGACGGCGGGGGGGGAAGAGGAAGGGAGGGAGTGCGGGCCCCACCGACCGCAGCGGGGGTGGGGAAGGAGGAACCCGTTCCAGACGGCGAGTGGGCGGGAGGGAGGGAGTGAGGGAGTGCGGGCCCGACCGACCGAACGCAGCGGGGGGGGAGGAAGTCGTTCCAGACGGCGGGCGGGGGGGGGGAAGGAGAAAGTGAGAAGGCTGCAGGAAGCCTCACAAGTTGAGCAGCCATTCCCGACGGCGGGGGGGGGGGGGGGGAGGCCGTCGGGAAACTCGGAGGGACGCCCATTTTGTAGCGTGTGGAAACTTGGGGCCAATGACTCAGCAGCCACAGCCCTCTGTGGTAGAGAATATCAAAGATTCACAATCCTCTGAGTGAAGAAATTCCTCCTCATCTTAGTCTTAAATGGCCGCCTCACCTGGGACTATGCCCCCTAGTTCTAGCCAGGGGAAAAACCTCTCAGCATCTACCCTGTCAATCCCCCTCAGAATCTTTTTTTCTTCAATGAGATCACCTCTCATTCTTCTAAACTCCAGAGTATAGGCCCAACCCACTCAATCGCTCCTCATAGGACAACCCTCTCATCCCAGGAATCAATCTAGTGAACCTTCGCTGCACTGACTCCAAGGCAAGTATATCCTTTCTCAGATAAGGAAACCAAAACTGTGCACAGTACTCCAGCTGTGGTCTCACCAAAGCTGTGTACAACTGTAGTAAGACTTCCTTACTCTTGTACTCCAAGCCGCTTGCAACAAAGGCCAACATGCCATTTGCCTTCCTAATGGCGTCATTTCAAATTAGCAGCACAGTTTAAAGTGCTGGTGTTCTAAGTCGGTCTACCGCTGAAGATGGTTTGTAGCTGTACTGGAACAGCTGGCCCTACATTCAGCAAGCGCTCAGCTCATTATAAACGGTTTACAATTACAGCGCTTATAAACAGAACGCAGCCGAGCATTTGCTTGCCATGAACGCAGCTGCTACAAGCAAGCAGCTGGAAACTCCCTTCAATCTAAAAGATTAAAAGGGAGAAGGTCGTGGGTTCAGGTCCCACTCTGGAGACCCGAGCTTGAAACCTAGGCTGACACTCCAGTGCAGTGCTGAGCGAGTGCTGCACTGGCGGAGGTCTCTTCTTTCGGATGAGACCTTAAACCGAGGCCCCATCTGCTCTCTCAGGTGTGCGTAAAAGATCCCACGGCACTATTTCAATAGAAGAGCAGGGGAGTTATCCCCCCCGGTGTCCTGGGCAATATTTATTCCTCAAATCAACATAAAAACAGATTATCTGGTCATTATCACATTGCTGTTTGTGGGAGCTTGCTTGTGCGCAAATTGGTTGCCGCGTTTCCCACATTACAACAGTGTAAAATGCTTTGGGATGTCCTGAGGTCAGGAAAGCTGCTATATAAATGCAATTTGTTCTTTCTTTCGTATAACATTATCATCACAAGCTATAAAATCATTTCAAAATGAATTGTAGTTTCATTAATTCCAGCTACAAAAAAAAAAAAAATATTTATGAAACTATGATATCTAACATTTAATACTTGCAACCAAAGGCTATTTTTTGCAATGCATTCTATTATGAAAGCACATTTACAAAGGTCAACAAGGAGCTTGGCAGATCGTAATTTCCAGAAAAAAACAAGTGCTTTCACACTCATTACCTGAATTGCTCACCACGTGCTCGCCAGAGGCTCTGCGGCTGAATGGGACCAGCTTCCTGGGGGAGGCCCGAACGTTGCCGGAGGGAGGAAGGAAGGCCCGAGCGTGAGGGCGGAGAGGGGTCAGGCCCAAACCCGTGTTCGGAGCTAGTCGGAGGTTCAGAGGAAGAGTGTGTCCGAAGACCAAGACCTCAAATCTGGCACCAAGCTTATGGTCTACAGGGCAGTAGTGATACCCACCCTCCTATATGGATCAGAGACGTGGACCATAGACACCTCAAAGCGCTGGAGAAATACCACCAATGCTGCCTCCGCAAGATCCTGCAAATCCTCTGGGAAGATCGACGCACCAACGTCGGTGTTCTCGATCAGGCCAACATCCCATCATCGAAGCACCGACCACACTCGACCAGCTCCGTTGGGTGGGCCACATTGTCCACATGCCCGACACAGACTCCCAAAGCAAGCGCTCTACTCAGAGCTCCTACACGGCAAGCGAGCCCCAGGTGGGCAGAAGAAATTTTTCAAGGACACCCTCAAAGCCTCCTTGATAAAGTACAACATCCCCACCGACACCTCGGAATCCCTGGCCCAAGACCACCCTAAGTGGAGGAAGAGCATCTGGGAAGGCGCTGTGCACCTCAAGCCAAGAGCAAGCAGAAACCAAGTGCAGACAACAGAAGGAGCGTGTGGCAAACCAGGCTCCCCACCCACTCTTTCCTTCAACCACTGTCTGTCCCACCTGTGACAGAGACTAATTCCCGCATTGGATTGTATAGCCATCTGAGAACTCATTTTGAGAGTGGAAGCAAGTCTTCCTCGATTTCGAGGGCTTGCCCATGATGATGATGACCCAAATACAGGCTGGTATGAATGCTTTGGAGGGTACAGAAGAGATTTACTAGAATGTTTCCAGGAATGAGAGATTACTAGAATGATTCTTGGGATGAGGATTGAGTAGATTGGGCCCATACTCTCTGGAGTTTAGAAGAACGAGAGGTGATCGCATTAAAACATATACGATTCTGAGGGGATTGACAGGGTAGATGGTGAGAGGTTGTTTCCCCTGACTGAAGAGTCTAGAAATAGGGGGCATAGACTCAGGATAAGGGGTCAGTCATTTAAGAAAGATGAGGGGGTATTTCTCAACACCCCCTCCACCAGGAGAGGGTTGTGAATCTTTGGAATTCTCCAGGCCAATGGGCTGTGGATGCGCAGTCGTTGAATATATGCAAGGCTGAGAGAGATAGATTCAAGGGATATGGGGATCAGGCAGGAAAGTGTTGAGGTCAAAGATCAGCCATGATCTTATTGAGTAGCAGAGCAGGCTCAAGGGGCTATATCGCCTACTCCTAATTCATGTTCTTACAGTTACATAAATAGACTAGAGAAGTTGGGGTGGTTGTTCTTAGAGCAGAGAAGGCCAAGAGAAAATTTAATGGAGGGGTTTTAAATTATGAAGGGTTTAGATAAAGTAAATAAAGATGGCTGAAGGGTTGATAACCAGAGGGCACAGATTTAAGGTGATTGGCAAAAGAACCAAAGACGACATGATTACATAGGATATACGACTCAGAAACAGGCCATTCAGCTCAACCAGTCCATGCTGGCGTTTATGCTCCACTCGAGCCTCCTCCCGTCTTTCCTCATCTAAATCTATCAGTGTAACCCTCTTTTCCCTTCTCCCTTATAGCCTTATCTAGCCTCCCCTTAAATGCATCGATACTGTTCGCTTCAACCACTCCCTGTGGTAGCGAGTTCCACATTCTCACCACTCTCTGGGTAAAGAAGTTTCTTCTGAATTCCCTATTGGATTTCTTATATTGATGGTCTCTAGTTATGCTCTTCCCCACAAATGGAAACATTCTCTATGTATCCACTCTATCAAAACCTTTTCATAATTTTAAAGACCTCTTATTCGGTCATCCCTCAGCCTTCCCCCTGTTGCTGGTACCCACTACTATCCCTGGCCGAAGGGCCTCCCCACTCTCACGCTCTGCTGCTGCTGTCCGGGCCCTGGAACTGCATCTGCTGGGCTGATTTCTTTACCTGCACCAATTTTCTTAACTGCCCAGAAAGTTTTTCCACAGCGGTCACATATGCCATCCTAAGTAAAATTGGAGTAAATCGGAGCTGATCAAACTTGCTTAAATGGCCAGAATTGGCACAGGTGGCAGGTTACGCCCCCAATGAGGTAACAAAAACTAATCTAAAACAATTGTAACTAACCGAGTTACACTGGCGTACAATCTTTGGGGAAACTTGGGTATTTAAATTTAGACCAAAAAAAGCAGCGTGCGCCAAAAAAACAGCACAAATAACTGGGGAAATTAAACCCTATATTCTTTTTATAATACGGCGACCAGAACTACACACCGTGCTCCAATTGTGGTCTAACCGAGGTTTGATACAGGTTTAGCATAACTTCCCTACTTTTCAATTCTAATCCTCTAGAAATAAACCCTAGTGCTTGGTTTGCTTTTTTTTGTATAAATGAACTTGCTAAGCTGCGGCACAACTTTTAGCGATTGGTGTATTTGTACTCCGAGATTTCTTGGTTCCTCTACCTCACCTAGGCGCTCACCCTCCAATAATACGTGACATCCCTATTCTTCCCACCACAATGTACTACCTTACATTTATCTGTGTTGAACTTCATTTGCCAATTATTTGCCCATTCTGCAAGTTTATTAATGTCCTCGTGTCATTTGTTGCAGTCCTCCTCAGTATTGACTATCCCCCCCAACCACCCCCCACCCCCTCCTCAATTTGGTATCATCCGCAAATTTAGAAATTGTGTTTTTGATTCCAAAGTCTAAATCGTTAATGTAAATTGTGAACAACAATCGTCCCAGCAGTGATCCTTGTGGAACACCACTACCCACCTTCTGCCACTGTGAATAGCTACCGTTTACTCCCACTCTCTGCTTTCTGTCTTGAAGCCAGCTAGCTCTATAACTTTATGCAACATTTGGTTAGGATTTGGAAAGCACTGCTTGATAGGAGGTTGGATACAGATTCAATAGTAGCCTTCAAAAAAAAAAAAGAGAATTCAATAAATACTTGAAGGAGAAAGCTCTTAATCACACACAAATATGTCAACGTTGAAAGTAGGCTGGGTAGAGAACTGTCAAGATGAGTCAAATGTTGAAACGAGAATGGAAAAAAAATCTGGTACCAGCTCAAGATCTGCATGTGTCCTTATTGTGGTTTCAGATATCAGCAGAGCAGTTCCACACTTCGTTCCATTTCCAGTGCAGCGAGAACTAAACCAAGGGTGGTTGAAAATGGTAACGTTTTATGTAAAAGGATGTTCAATAAAAAAAAAAGAGGGGTAGAGAGAAAATAGGGAATTATAGACCGGTTAGCCTGACATCGATAGTGGGGAAAATGTTGGAATCAATTATTAAAAGATGAAATAGCGCATTTGGAAAGCAGTAACAGGATCGGTCCAAGTCAGCATGGATTTATGAAAGGGAAATCATGCTTGACAAATCTTCTGGAATTTCTTGAGGATGTAACTAGCAGAGTGGACAAGGGAGAACCAGTGGATGTGGTGTATTTGGACTTTCAAAAGACTTTTGACAAGATCCCACACAAGAGATTGTTGTGCAAAATTAAAGCACATGATATTGGGTGTAATCTATTGACGTGGATAGTGTAGAATTTACCAATATTTCGCAAAGATTCCTGGTACCTTTCCCCTGCAGAGAAGAATCCCTTTCTGGACTTTTAAAATGGAAGGAAAAAACTTTGGGACACAAATGAGTTTTAAAGGGGGATACGAAGCCTGCAGGGGATAAAAGGGGCTGCATTCATGGAGACCCCTCCCCCCAGGGTTTGGACTCATCGGAAAGGGAATTTAATTTGGAACTCGATGAACATTTTGGTATCCTAGGAAAAACTCTGAGGAAGATACCCAAGAGCTTTACAAGTTTAAGATCTCTAAAGGAGCATTTCGGAACAGACTGCCAGAACAGGGGGTTGGGACTTCACTCAATTTGGACATTGGAGCTAATCAAATTGTCTGGGAACTGTTCACCCTCGAAACTTGCCCCTAGAAAACATTAGCATTTAAACAATCGACCATGGAAGAAACAGTATCACCCCACCCAGAGGATCCAAATGTCACATACATATTCCAACACCTTTTCAACAGGCATAGAAATATCTGACTCAGGCCAGACTAGCACAATGGACGAAAGCTTATCAACTTCGAAAAGCCTATTAACACCAGATTAAAACCACTTAATCAAGTTTCAGTTAGCTGGGCTGCACAATCGAAACAAAGAGCTGGGCAAGATTCGGGGGGGGGGGGGGGGGAAGGGGGTGGAGGGAGATAAGAAAGCCTTTTTGGGGTATATCTATCCCCCAATTATCACAAGGAAAAACTAACAGAACACAAACTTACAGGACACAGACTTGAACACAGACAGAGACACAAGCAGCCGGAGTGAAGAAATGGAGTCATGAAGGAAACTACAAGTAATCGTCAAGGACCGACCGAGCATGAGGCCCACGAAATGGAAGTTTGTCAGCATCCAAATTGACAAACCCGGGCTACCACAACCAGCGAAACGACCAACCGAAACCAACTCAGCAAAAACCGAAGAATCAACATTTATTTCCACTCTACAATCTACTTCTGAACGACCCAACAGGTGAGAAATTACCAAAAAGGACTAACTAAAACTATTCCTAACCAAAGAAAGTGGGTGCTTACCCCATACATCCAAAACGCAACATACCTCATCATCGGACGCACCCCAACTGAAGACTACGCAGTCCGAAGTCCTCTCCTCTCCTCCGTCCGGCTCGCCTAGAAGGCCAAGTGCAGCGAATCCCGAAACTGCGATTCACCGGCAACTGTCTAAAGGAATTGGTGAGTATAGCCCCTGAACCCCCAGAGCTATAACTTAGTTAGTTAGGGGAATTGGGAGGGGGGAGGCTGGGATAACTTGTATAAATGTATCTGCATTCTCCTCTTTACCCCATTTAGAGTTAAGCTGTATTCTTTTCCCCACAGGCTGCAATTTGACATTTTATTCAATGTGTTGTACCCCGCAGGGTGTATTGGTATTACTATTGTGTGTGTGTTATTAAAGGTGTGCCTTTTTACTTCTTTTTAAACACAATAAAGCCATACCTGCTTCCTACCTTGAAACCGATTGTCTGTCCAAGTCTGTCACAGTCCCTTCATAATTCCAGTGTCTAGAACCAAGGGTGTGGGAGCGACTCGGAACCGCTCATACAAAGTCAGAAGGGAAAGCTGACCCCCTGAAAACCACCCCTTACAACAGAGAACTGGTTGGCAGACAGGAAGCAGAGAGTCGGGATAAACGGGTCCTTTTCAGAATGGCAGGCAGTGACTAGTGGGGTGCCACAGGGCTCAGTGCTGGGACCCCAACTGGAGTTTAGAAGAATGAGAGGGGATCTCATAGAAAGGTATAACATTCTGATGGGACTGGACAGGTTAGATGCGGAAAGAATGTTCCTGATGTTGGGGAAGTCCAGAACCATGGGTCACAGTCTCAGGATAAGGGGTAAACCATTTAGGACCGAGATGAGGAGGCACTTCTTCAATCAATCAGAGAGTTGTGAACCTGTGGAATTCTCTACCGCAGAGAGTTGATGCCAGTTAGTTAGATATATTCAAGAGGGAGTTAGAAATGGCCCTTACGGCTAAAGGGATCAAGGGGTATGGAGAGAAAGCAGGAAAGGGGTACTGAGGTGAATGATCAGCCATGATTTTATTGAATGGTGGTGCAGGCTCGAAGGGCCGAATGGCCTACTCCTGCACCTATTTTCTATGTTTCTTTGTTTCTCTGTACACTTTGAGATACACACACGCACAAAAAATATTTGAGGGTGGGTTTAAATGAAAAGACATTGGTGCCAATACTGAACATGGTGCCACATCAGTGGATAGCACACTCGCCTGTGAGTCAGAAGGTTGTGGGTTCGAGTCCCACTCCAGGGAATGGAGCACAAAAAATCTAGGCTGACACTTCCGACAGTGCGGCACTCCCTCAGCACTGCACTGAAGTGCCGTCTTTTGGATGAGACGTTAAACCGAGGTCCCGTCTGCCCTCTCAGGCGGATGTAAAAGATCCCACGGTACTATTTCGAAGAAGAGCAGGGGAGTTATACCTGATGTCCTGGCCAATATTTGTCCCTCAATCAACATAACAAAAATACAGATTATCTGGTCATTATCACATTGCTGTTTGTGGGAGCTTGCTTGTGCGCAAATTAGCTGCCGCATGTCCCACATTATCACAGTGACTACATTTCAAAAGTGCTTCATCGGCTGTAGAGTGCTTTGAGACGTCTGATGGTCGTGGAAGGCACTATATCAATACATGTCTTTATTTCTTTCTTCTGATATTGTTGACTGCTCCATACAAATTACTAACTGATGACAAAACCTGGTATTGTGCACATTATTAGTAAAAGGTTTCAGTCAGCATTGTGCATGAAACGAGAAATAGAATACCACTAAAAAAAAGACTAGTCATTTCTGTTCAAAGATGGTCGTGTTTCTCAGTAAAGTTAAAAATCATAGAATCATCGAGCACAGAAGGAGGCCATTCGGCCCATCGTGCCTGTGCCGGCTCTTCAATTAGTCCCACTCCCCCACTCTTTCCTCATCACCCTGTAAATCGTATGATACATTCAGACACTTACTAAAGATCAGGTGTAAATGGTGAGGTTTCTGTTGCAATTTGATAGAGAATTCAAACAGACTGCATTTAGACAGGTTGAGAAAACACAGACTCCCATACCTACGTGCGACTGAGCACATTGCATTAAGTCATCAATCAAGTTGACATTTTAGGACCTTTGGGTAGTGAGCCAATTAAAGGTTAAAAGACTATCAAATGAGCCAATAAGATCAAAGAAGACAAGTTCTTTTCTGTAAATTGCACCAGGTATAAGTACATCCATTTTGACCATGTGGTCTCAGAAGGACAAAGACCTGGCTTAAAGCCAAGAGCTTGTTGCTGCTGCCAAAATAAAGTTACATTAAAACTACAATCGGAGTTCGTATTTCATTGGAAATTAAGAGATCTAACACAATTTTTTGGCAAAACTAATTTAGAGGCAGCTTTGCACATTTAACAATCCTTCTATTCATATCATCAGCACTGGGCCATGTACGAATGATGATGAATTGGGAAATCTTAGATTAAAAAGCAGAGCAAGAGGCAAAACCTCAAAAAAAAACTGATGGACACAGAGAGCAGGTTTCATAGGAAAGAAATTGGATAATATGCAAAATTTTACAAATGCTCGAAATCTGGAAACACATAGCAGATCAATCAGGTGACATTTTGGGTTAATTCTCTTCACCAGAACTGAGAAATGGGTTAATATTAAACAAATATATGTTCCTCTGCAGTCCATCTACCTGTCAGACTGCAGCCTCTGACAGTTTTGCTTCCTCCACCTGCACAGTCACATCCAGTGTACACCAGAGGAGTCGAGAGTTAAGGGGAGCAGGCAGGAAAGTGGAGTTGAGGCCAAGATCAGATCAGCCATGATCTTATGGAATGGCGGAGCAGGCTCGAGGGGCCGTACGTCTATTCCTCCTCCTATTTCTTAAGTTCTTATGTACCCATGGTCCCTCACCTTCTCATCAAAATATTATCACTTATTGACGCATCTGGGAGTATAGGATGAGCTTCAGCATGCAGCTTTGCTTTTGCAATGTTCTTACCTCCTTAAAAAAAAAGATTCTGGGTTCACACCCCACTCTGGACTTGAGCATATAATTCAGGCTGATATTTCAGTACAGTACTGAGGGAGTGCTGCATTGCCAAAGGTGCTGTCTTTCAAATGAGACATTAACTCAAGGCCCCATCTGCCTGTTCAGATGGATGTAAAAGATCCCGTGGCACTGATCAAAGAACAGGGCAGTTCTCTCTCAACCATCACCACCAAAAGCACTAACTGTCTGATTGCTTTTTGTGGGTCCTTCCCTGTGTGAGAGTTATAGCTGCACTTGCCTACATTACAATGGTGACTACATTTAAAAAGTACTTCATTGGCTATAAAGCACTTTGGGACATCCAGAGGTCATGAAAGGCGCTATATAAATGCAAGTTATTTATTCTTGCGTTACAGGGACATCCTCGGTGTCCTGGCCAATATTTATCCCTCAATCAACATCACTGAAAACAGATTATCTGGTCATTATCACATTGCTGTTTGTGGGAGCTTATTGTGTGTAAATTGGCTGCCACATTTCCTAACATTACAACAGTGACTACACTTCAATAAAGTACTTGATTGGCTGTAAAGCGCTTTGGGATGTCCTGAGGTCGTGAAAGGTGCTATATAAATGCAAGTCTTTCTTTCTGCCCCTGTTGCCTGGTCCATGTTTTTGCTGTTTTGAAGCTCGAACACTCTTTGGCGAGAGTCCTCCACAAGCTTCAACTCATCCAAAGCAATGCAGCCTGTGCCTTCACCCCACTGCCATCCTCCCAAGCTCCACTGGCTGCTCATGTGGCAGTAAACTTGGCACATCAATTCTCATCCCCTCATGGCCTTGCCACACCTTACTTCAGTGATCTCCTCCAAGCATACAACCCAGCATGCATCTCCCACTCTTGGCTCATCTCACTTCCCTCCAACAAACCAACTTCCAGGCTCAATATTGAGTTCAACAATTTCAGATCACAGCCATGGCTTACATTTATCAGACAGCGGGCGCGGTTAACGATTCTGCCTCCACGAGACCCATCTTTTGTTTCTTTACTTGTCACATTACCATCTCCTTCCGCCTCACGCCATCGTCCCTTTTGTCTCTCTAATCTGTCCTGCCTTCCACCCTATCACAGATCTTCCCTTTTGTTCTTTCCTTACCTCTCCCTGCACTTGCTTAAAACATGTTCCAGCTCTTACTTTTGCCAGTTCTGACAAAACATTAACTCTTCCTTTCTTTCTTTCTTTCGCTTTCTCTCTCTCTCTCTCTCTCTCTCCACAAATGCTGCCTGACCTGCTGACTGCTTCCACTATTTTCGTGCTTTTATATCAGTGTGACCACTTGTTCAGCCACTGCACAATTTCCTCTCCTACTTAGACATCCTCCCTCAGACACTTACAGCACACAAGGAAGCCATTCGGCCCGTCGTGCCTGTGCTGAAAGATGTGCCAGTTAACAGAAGTGGTTTCAGCCAAGGTTCTCCACCCGAAACTTTAAACACATCTTGCCCTTTACAGTTTGCTGACGACGCTAATGACTATTTCCGCAATCCTCTCCCTCTGCTTTATCTTAGATATGGCAATATTACTTTTTATTGCCAGAGAGGCAACTTCAGATTTGGGGCGAGGCGCTAAAATGAAGCTTTCGTCCTCGGCTCTCAATCACCTAGAAAAAGACATGTAAACAATTTTGAAACAAGCACATATACATGCATAATTGGGGGGAGGGGGTTAAAGTAAAATAAAGGTCTTACCGTTTGTGCTGACAAAAACAAATGCCAGGCAGACAAAGAGACAACTTTTCAAAATCAACATTTTGCAAAATTTAAACTAAGGTGACAACTTTTTCCCGCAGAAACATGCGATACACAAATACTTTCGCCGAAATTTAAAACTTTATTTGAATAACTTTGCGTGCCGGGCGGAGCGGGGCGGTTAATTTCTGGAACTATATTTGCTCAAACCGTGACTCACCGGGCTCCTGTCAATCAATCCATCTGACTGACAGCTCCGTCCTCCAATTAGAAACCCCGAACCCCCTGCTTCACCAATCGACAGCTCCCCTCAAGTCTGGGCGGGACGAGGCGACGCCCAGTCGAAATTGACAGAGGAGTGCCAAGGATTTCCTTGTTGTGAAAGCTACTAACTTCTGCACCAGACCCCACCCTGGTGAGGTGGAGCTCGCTGTGCTGAAGAAATATGTTGAGAACAGATGGCTGATTTGTAAAAATGCTGTTTAAAAAAAGCTCAAAGCAACATAAAAAAAATACAGATTAACTATGAGGCTAGGCAGCTTTTTCTTGTACTTTTTCTGCCCATGAGGAGAGAGTTTAGAAGTTACTGTTGGTGTTCAGTCTGACACCTATGTTATTTGGAGATCATAGAAATTGACAGCACGAAAGGAGGCCATTTCGGCCCATCGTGTCTGTGCCGGCCGACAAAGAGCTATCCAGCCTAATCCCAATTTCGAACACTTGGTGATAGCCCTATAGGTTGGCCAGGTCCAATGTTACCCCAACCTCTGTCGTTGAGCTACAGTACGCGGACGACACCTGCTTCTGCGCACATTCTGAGGCTGAACTTCAGGATATAGTCGATGTATTTACTGAGGCATGTGAAAGCATAGGCCTTAGGCTAAAGATCCGTAAGACAAAGGTCCTCCACCAGCCTGTCCTCCCCGCACAGCACTGCCCCCCAGTCATCAAGATCCACGGCACAGCCCTCAACAACGTGGACCATTTCCCATACCTCAGGAGCATCTTATCAACAAAAGCAGACATTGATGTGGAGATTCAACACCGCCTCCAGTGCACCAGTGCAGCTTTCAGCTGCCTGAGGAAAAGAGTGTACGAAGACCAGGCCCTCAAATCTACCACCAAGCTCATGGTCTACAGGAAGGGCGGGTAGTACTACCCATCCTCCTATATGGCTCAGAGGCAGAGGCATAGAAGACACCTCAAGTCGCGGGAGATATATCGCCAACGATGTCTCCGGAAGATTGTGCAAATCCCCTGGGAGGACAGGCGCACCAACATCAGTGTCATCATCCAGGCTAACATCCCCAGCATTGAAGCACTGACCACACTTGATCAGCTCTGCTGGGCAGGCCACATAGTTCGTATGCCAGACACGAGACTCCCAAAGCAAGTGCTATTTGCGGAACTCCTTCACGGCAAACAAGCCAAAGGTGGGCAGCAGAAACATTACAAGGACACTCTCAAAGCCTTCCTGATAAAGTGCGACATCACCACTGACACCTGGAAGTCCCTGGCCAAAGAATGCCCTAAGTGGAGAAAGTGCATCCGGGAGGGCGCTGAGCACTTCGAGTCTCAACGCCGAGAGCGTGAAGAGGTCAAACGCAGGCAGCGGAAGGAGCGTGCGGCAAACCAATCCCACCCATCCCTTCCCTCGGCGACTGTCTGTCCCACCTGTGACAGAGTCTATGGCTCTCGTATCGGACTGTTCAGCCACCTAAGGACTCACTTCGGGAGTGCAAGCAGGTGAAGAAGGCAAATGGCATGTTGGCCTTCATAGCTAGGGGATTTGAGTATAGGAGCAGAGAGGTCTTAATGCAGTTGTACAGGGCCTTGGTCAGGCCTCACCTGGAATATTGTGTTCAGTTTTGGTCTCCTAATCTGAGGAAGGACGTTCTTGCTATTGAGGGAGTGCAGCAAAGGTTCACCATACTGATTTCCGTGATGGCAGGACTGATATATGACGAGAGACTGGATCGACTAGGCCTGTATTCACTGGAGTTTAGAACAATGAGAGGGAATCTCATAGAAACTATTGTGAATGAAGAAAGAGTCAGACAGAACACTGTGAGCTCAAAGTAAAGTGTGACTGTAATCTTTTATTGCAGGTCTCCAGAGTGCCTCTCCAACCTGTGAGGCCTCCATAAATACCTGTGCTCCCAAGGGATTATGCAATCCCTTGGGTCTCCACGGGATGCGCCCTCTGGTGGCTGCACAGAGTATATACAAGTCCACATATACAACAACATTCCGCCCGCCAAAGTCAATAGTGTAACTATTTACAATGTGAGTCGATCTGGGGCCCTTCAGGACATTATGAAAAGGGAGGGTGAACAGCCAGTTGTCGTGGTGCACATTGGTACCAACGATATAGGTAAAAAAAGGGATGAGGTCCTACGAGACAAATTTAAGGAGCTAGGAGCTAAATTTAAAAGTAGGACCTCAAAAGTAGTAATCTCGGGATTGCTACCAGTGCCACGTGATAGTCAGAGTAGGAATCGCAGGATAGCGCAGATGAATACGTGGATTGAGCAATGGTGCAGCAGGGAGGGATTCAAATTCCTGGGTCATTGGAACCGGTTCTGGGGGAGGTGGGACCAGTACAAACCGGACGGTCTGCACCTGGGCAGGACCGGAACCAATGTCCTTGGGGGAGTGTTTGCTAGTGCTGTTGGGGAGGAGTTAAACTAATATGGCAGGGGGATGGGAACCAATACAGGGAGACAGAGGGAAACAAAAAGGAGACAAAAGCAAAAGACAGAAAGGAGATGAGGAGAAGTGGAGGGCAGAGAAACCCAAGGCAAAAAACAAAAAGGGCCACTGAATATAAAGGGGCTGCAGGAGGGGTCAAAACTAAAAATCATGGTTTAAAAACGAGGATTAAAACACTCTACCTAAACGCACGCAGCATTCGAAATAAAGTAAATAAGTTGACGGCACAAATCATTACAAATGGGTATGATTTGGTGGCCATTACAGAAACGTGGTTGCAGGGTGGCCAAGAATGGGAATTAAACATACATCTGACGATTCGGAAAGATAGACAAGAACGGAAAGGAGGTGGGGGAGATCTATTAATAAAGGATGATATCAGGGCATTTGTTAGAGACGATATTGGCTCTAATGAACAAAATGTTGAATCATTGTGGGTGGAGATTAGAGATAGTAAGGGGAAAAAGTCACTGGTGGGTGTAGTTTATAGGCCCCCAAATAATAACTTCACGGTAGGGCGGGCAATAATCAAGGGAATAATGGAGGCATGTGGAAAAGGAACGGAATTAATCATGGGGGATTTTAACCTACATATCGATAGGTCAAATCAAATCGCACGGGGTAGCCTGGAGGAGGAATTCATAGAATGCATACGGGATTGTTTCTTAGAACATGGATGAACTACAACAATTGTACATTCCTGTCTGGCGTAAAAATAAAAAAGGGAAGGTGGCTCAACCGTGGCTATCAAGGGAAATCAGGGACAGTATTAAAGTCAAGGAAGTGGCATAAGAATTGGCCAGAATTAGCAGCGAACCCGGGGACTGGGAGAAATTTAGAACTCAGCAGAGGAGGACAAAGGGTTTGATTAGGGCAGGGAAAATGGAGTACGAGAAGAAGCTTTCAGGGAACATTAAGGTGGATTGCAAAAGTTTCTATAGATATGTAAGGAGAAAAAGGTTAGTAAAGACAAACGTAGGTCCCCTGCAGTCAGAATCAGGGCAAGTCATAACGGGGAACAAAGAAATGGCAGACCATTGAACAAGTACTTTGGTTCGGTATTCACTAAGGAGGACACAAACAACCTTCCGGATATAAAAGGGGTCAGAGGGTCTAGTAAGGAGGAGGAACTGTGGGAAATCCTTATTAGTCGCAAAATTGTGTTGGGGAAATTGATGGGATTGAAGGCCGATAAATCCCCAGGGCCTGATGGACTGCATCCCAGAGTACTTAAGGAGGTGGCCTTGGAAATAACGGATGCATTGACAGTCATTTTCCAACATTCCATTGACTCTGGATCAGTTCCTATCGAGTGGAGGGTAGCCAATGTAACCCCACTTTTTAAGAAAGGAGGGAGAGAAAAAACAGGGAATTATAGACCGGTCAGCCTGACCTCAGTAGTGGGTAAAATGATGGAATCAATTATTAAGGATGTCATAGCAGCGCATTTGGAAAGAGGTGACATGATAGGTCCAAGTCAGCATGGATTTGTGAAAGGGAAATCATGCTTGACAAATCTTCAGGAAAATTTTTAAGGATGTTTCCAGTAGAGTGGACAAGGGAGAACCAGTTGATGTGGTATATTTGGACTTTCGGAAGGCTTTCGACAAGGTCCAACACAAGAGATTAATGTGCAAAGTTAAAGCACATGGGATTGGGGTAGTGTGCTGACATAGATTGAGAACTGGTTGTCAGACAGGAAGCAAAGAGTAGGAGTAAAAGGGTACTTTTCAGAATGGCAGGCAGTGACTAGTGGGGTTCTGTGGTGGGGCCCCAGCTGTTTACACTGTACATTAATGATTTAGACGAAGGGATTAAATGTAGTATTTCCAAATTTGCGGATGACACTAAGTTGGGTGGCAGTGTGAGCTGCGAGGAGGATGCTATGAGGCTGCAGAGTGACTTGGATAGGTTAAGTGAGTGGGCAAATGCATGGCAGATGAAGTATAATGTGGATAAATGTGAGGTTATCCACTTTGGTGGCAAAAACAGAGAGACAGACTATTATCTGAATGGTGACAGATTAGGAAAAGGGGAGGTGCAACGAGACCTGGGTGTCATGGTACATCAGTCACTGAAGGTTGGCATGCAGGTACAGCAGGCGGTTAAGAAAGCAAATGGCATGTTGGCCTTCATAGCGAGGGGATTTGAGTACAGGGGCAGGGAGGTGTTGCTACAGTTGTACAGGGCCTTGGTGAGGCCACACCTGGAGTATTGTGTACAGTTTTGGTCTCCTAACTTGAGGAAGGACATTCTTGCTATTGAGGGAGTGCAGCGAAGGTTCACCAGACTGATTCCCGGGATGGCGGGACTGGATTAACTGGGCTTTTATTCACTGGATTTCAGAAGAATGAGAGGGGACCTCATAGAAACGTTTAAAATTCTGATGGGTTCAGACAGGTTAGATGCAGGAAGAATGTTCCCAATGTTGGGGCAGTCCAGAACCAGGGGGTCACAGTCTAAGGATAAGGGGTAAGCCATTTAGGACCGAGATAAGGAGAAACTTCTTCACCCAGAGAGTGGTGAACCTGTGGAATTCTCTACCACAGAAAGTTGTTGAGGCCAATTCACTAAATATATTCAAAAAAGAGTTAGATGAAGTCCTTACTACTAGGGGGATCAAGGGGTATGGCGAGAAAGCAGGAATGGGGTACTGAAGTTGCATGTTCAGCCATGAACTCATTGAATGGTGGTGCAGGCTAGAAGGGCCGAATGGCCTACTCCTGTACCTATATTCTATGTTTCTATGTTTCTATGTCTAACAGTATGTTACAGAACCTACAAGGGAGCAAGCTATCTTAGATCTGGCCCTGTGTAATGAGACAGGAATAATAAACGACCTCCTAGTAAAAGATCCTCTCGGAATGAGTGATCACAGTCTGATTGAATTTGTGATACAGATTGAGGGTGAGGAAGTAGTGTCTCAAATGAGCGTACTATGCTTAAACAAAGGGGACTACAGTGGGATGAGGGCAGAGTTGGCTAAAGTAGACTAGAAACAAGGACTAAACGGTGGCACAATTGAGGAACAGTGGAGAACATTTAAGGAGCTCTTTCATAGTGCTCAACAAAAATATATTCCAGTGAAAAAGAGTAAGAGATGGGATAACCAGCCGTGGATAACCAAGAATATAAAGGAGAGTATCAAATTAAAAACCAATGCATATAAGGTGGCCAAGGTTAGTGGGAAAATAGAAGATTGGGAAAATTTTAAACGACAGCAAAGATGACTAAGAAAGGAAAGATAGATTACAAAGGTAAACTTGCGCAAAACATAAAAACGGATAATAAAAGCTTTTACAAATATATAAAAGGGAAAAGAGTGACTAAAGTAAATGTTGGTCCCTTAGAAGATGAGAAGGGGGATTTAATAATGGAAAATGTGGAAATGGCTGAGACCTTAAACAATTATTTTGCTTCGGTCTTCACAGTGGAAGACACAAAAACCATGCCAAAAATTGCTGGTTACGGGAATGTGGGAAGGGAGGACCTTGAGACAATCACTATCACTAGGGAGGTAGTGCTTGACAGGCTAATGGTACTCAAGGTAGACAAGTCCCCTGATCCTGATGAAATGCATCCCAGGGTATTAAAAGAGATGGCGGAAGTTATAGCAGAGGCATTCGTTACAATCTACCAAAATTCTCTGCACTCTGGGGAGGTACCAGCAGATTGGAAAGCAGCTAATGTAACGCCTCTGTTTAAAAAAGGGGGCAGACAAAAGGCAGGTAACTATAGGCCGGTTAGTTTAACATCTGTAGTGGGGAAAATGCTTGAAACTATCATTAAGGAAGAAATAGCAGGACATCTGGATAGGAATAGTGCAATCAAGCAGACGCAACATGGATTCATGAAGGGGAAATCATTTTTAACTAATTTACTGGAATTCTTTGAGGATATAATGAGCATGGTGGATAGAGGTGTACCGATGGATGTGGTGTATTTAGATTTTCAAAAGGCATTCGATTAGGTGCCACACAAAAGGTTACTGCAGAAGATAAAAGTACGTGGAGTCAGAGGAAATATATTAGCATGGATAGAGAATTGGCTGGCTAACAGAAAGCAGAGAGTCGGGATAAATGGGTCCTTTTCGGGTTGGAAATCGGTGGTTAGTGGTGTGCCATAGGGATCGGTGCTGGGACCACAACTGTTTACAATATACATAGATGACCTGGAAGAGGGGACAGAGTGTACTGTAATAAAATTTGCAGACGACACAAAGATTAGTGGGAAAGCGGATTGTGTCGAGGACACAGAGAGGCTGCAAAGAGATTTAGATAGGTTAAGCGAATGGGCTAAGGTTTGGCAGATGGAATACAATGTCAGAAAGTGTGAGGTCATCCACCTTGGGAAAAAAAACAGTAAAAGGGAATATTATTTGAATGGGGAGAAATTACAACATGCTGCGGTGCAGAGGGACCTGGGGGTCCTTGTGCATAAATCCCAAAATGTTAGTTTGCAGATGCAGCAGGTAATCAGGAAGGCAAATGGAATGTTGGCCTTCATTGCGAGAGGGATGGAGTACAAAAGCAGGGATGTCCTTCTGCAACTTTATAGGGTATTGGTGAGGCTGTACCTGGAGTACTGCATGCAGTTTTGGTCACCTTACTTAAGGAAGGATATACTAGCTTTGGAGGGGGTACAGAGATGATTCACTGGGCTGATTCCGGAGATGAGGGGATTACCTTATGATGAGAGATTGAGTAGACTGGGTCTTTACTCGTTGGAGTTCAGAAGGATGAGGGGTGATCTTATCGAAACATTTAAAATAATGAAAGGGATAGACAAGATAGAGGCAGGGAGGTTGTTTCCACTGGTCGGGGAGACAAGAACTAGGGGGCACAGCCTCAAAATACGGGGGAGCCAATTTAAAACCGAGTTGAGAAGGAATTTCTTCTCCCAGAGGGTTGTGAATCTGTGGAATTCTCTGCCCAAGGAAGCAGTTGAGGCTAGCTCATTGAATGTATTCAAGTCACAGATAGATAGATTTTTAACCAATAAGGGAATTAAGGGTTATGGGGAGCGGGCGGGTAAGTGGAGCTGAGTCCACGGCCAGATCAGCCATGATCTTGTTGAATGGCGGACCAGGCTCGAGGGGCTAGATGGCCTACTCCTGTTCCTAATTCTTATGTTCTTATGTTCTTGTCCTGGTTGATTTTCTAGGTGTGAAAGCTGGTGTTGGTGAGTCAATTGTTGGGCCCTCGCTGGGCTACTGTGCAGCTGTGCAGCTGGCCTTGCTGGGCTGCCTAGTGTGTTGGGTCCTGCTGGGCTGCTGTGGATGATGAGTTCTGCTTTGTGGCCAACCGTAGTGCCGGTTGCCACTGGTGTGTATGTTGGGGGGTCAAAAAGGTAGGTTTCAAAGTGGATTGCTTGGGATAGTCCGTGAATCTGAGTTTGATTTGGTCCAAGTGTTTCCAGTGAATGAGTCCATTTGAAAGTTTGACCTGAAACATCTTGCTCCCTTTTTTGGCCACGACAGTGCCGGGAAGCCACTTTGGACCTTGTCCATAATTCAAGACAAATACAGAATCATTGATTTCAATCTCGTGTGACACATTTACGCTATCATGGTAAGCACTTTGTTTAAGCCGAATGCTCTCTACCTGTTCATGTAGATCAGGCTGAACCTTGTCTTAAGTGCTCTTTTCATGAGCAGTTCAGCAGGTGGGATCCTAGTGAGTGAGTGGGGTCTCGTCCGATAGCTAAGCAGGACTCGGGATAGGCAAGTCTGCAGAGAGCCTTCAGTTATCCTCTTCAAGCCTTTCTTGATGGTTTGCACTGCTCTCTCTGCCTGACCATTGGACGCTGATTTAAACGGGGCAGATGTGACATGTTTGATCCCGTTACGGATCATGAATTCTTTGAACTCAGCACTGATAAAACATGGCCCGTTGTCACTCACCAGGACATCGGGTAAGCCGTGAGTGGCAAACATGGCCCACAGGCTTTCAGTAGTGGCAGCGGACGTGCTTGCCAACATTATCTCAGATTCAATCCACTTCGATTACGCGTCTACAACCACAAGGAACATATTACCCAAGGACGGGCCTGCATAGTCGACGTGTACCCGAGACCACGGTTTGGAGGGCCAAGACCATAAGCTTAGCCGCGCCTCCCAGGGTACATTGCTTAACTGCGAGCATGTATTACATATGTGAACCCAGGACTCTAAGTCCACATCGATACCGGGCCACCACACGTGGGATCTGGCTATCGCTTTCATCATTACGATGCCTGGGTGGGTACTGTGGAGATCATTGATGAAGGTGTCTCTGCCCTTTTTGGGGACCACTACTCGATTGCCCCACAGAAGGTAGTCTGCCTGTATAGACATTTCATCTTTGCCCCGCTGGAACGGCTTTATCTCTTCCTGCATTTCCATTGTGACACTGGACCAGCTCCTGTGAAGCACCGAGCTTTTGACTAGAGATAATAAGGGGTCCTGGCTTGTCCAGATTTTGATCTGCCGGGCAGTGACGGATGATTGCTCATTCTCAAATGCTTCCATAACCATGGCTAAATCTGCGGGCTGTGCCATTTCTATTCCCGTGATGGGTAATGGCAGCCTACTGAGAGCATCGGCGCAGTTTTCTGTGCCTGGCCTGTGGCGGATGGTGTAGGTGTATGCGGACAACGTGAGTGCCCATCTCTGGATGCTTGCCGACGCCTTAGTATTTATCCCCTTACTCTCGGAAAACAGGGATATAAGTGGTATATGGTCAGTTTCTAATTTGAATTTCAGCCCAAAAAGATCTTGATGCATTTTCTTTACCCCATAGACACATGCTAACGCTTCTTTTTCAATCATGCTGTAGGCTCGCTCAGCCTTAGACAGACTCCTGGATACATAAGCAACCAGTTACAATTTCCCAAAACCATTAGCTTGTTGCAATACACACTCGAAGCAATACGACAATGCATCACATGTCACTACCAAACGCTTACATGGATCATACAACACAAGCACTTTGTTTGAGCATAACAATATTCTAGCTTTTACAAAGATATTTCTTGGCTTTTGCCCCATGCCCATTCGTCCTCTTTATGCAGTAAGGCAGGCAGTGGTTCTAACAGTGTGCTGAGACCCGGTAAGAAGTTACCAAAGTAGTTCAGGAGTCCTAGAAACGACCGCAGCTCCATCACGTTCTGTGGCCTCGGTGCGTTCTCGATTGCCCCTATCTTCGAATCGGTGCGCCTGATGCTGTCCGCCGCGATCCTCCTCCCCAAGAACTCCACTTCAGGCACTAGGAAAATGTACTTCGAGCGTTTTAACCTGAGCCTCACGCATTTGAGTCGACTAAGGATCTCCTCCAGGTTCTTTCGATGCTCGACTGTGTCCCCACCTGTGAACAAGATGTCGTCCTGGAAGACCACGGTGCGCGGGATCAACTTCAGTAAGCTTTCCATGTTTCTGTGGAATATCGCCGCCGCTGATTGAATTCCAAATGGGCACCGCTTATAAATATAAGTCCTCTGTACGTGTTGATGCAGGTGAGACCCTTCGATGATTCCTCCAGTTCCTGCTTCATGTAGACTGGAAGTCAAATCCAGCTTTGTGAACATCTGTTCTCCCGCCAGCGTTGCAAAGAGGTCATTGGCCTTTGGTAGTGGGTATTGGTCCTGCAGGGAGAAACGATTGATAGTTACTTTGTAATCGCTACATATTCTGACGGTGCCATCTCCCTTGAGGACAGAAACAATCGGATTGGCTCACTCGTTGAACTCGATCAGGGAAATGATGCCCTCTCTTTGCAGCCGGTCTAGCTCAATTTCCATTCTTTCTCTCATCATGTACGGTACTGCTCTCATCTTGTGATGGATGGGTTGCACCCCCGGAATTAGGTGGATCTGCACTTTTGCTCCTTGGAATTTCCTGATGCCTGTTTCGAACATAAAAGAAAACTTGTTTAAGATCTGGGCACACGAAGTGTTGTCAGCGGGCTCGGATGTCATCCCATTTCCAGCGTATCTTTCCCAGCCAGCTCCTGCCGAGCAGCGTGGGACCATTGCCCGGTACCACCCAGAGTGGTAGCCTGTGCACCGATCCATCGAAGGAGACCTTTACGATAGCACTGCTGATTACGAGAATCAGTTCCTTTGTGTAGGTTGTTAGTTTCGTATGAATGGGAGTTAAGACTGGTCTTGAGACCTTGCTGCACCACGATTTCTTGAAAGTCTTTTTGCCCATGATGGACTGGCTTGCGCCCATGTCCAGCTCCATTGACACGGGGAGTCCATTTCGTTAAACATTCAGCATTATCGGGGGACAATTTGTGGTGAATGTGTGCACCCCATGTACCTCTGTCTCCTCGGTCTGAGGCTCTGGTTCGTCGTGATCCTCAGTGGATCTGTCCTCCTCTGCAACATGGTGGTTTGCAGGTTTAACATGATTTGCAGCTCGCCTGTTGGAGGTGTCCCATTGCTCCACAGCCCTTGCAAATGTACCCTTTGAAGCGGTATGAATGGAAATGATGATCGCCCCTGCAGCACCAACAAGGTGTTATTGGCCTTGCATTCATCACCCTTGATGGTGGACTCTGAGACATCTGCGGACGTGCAGCTGCAGGCACGTGGGGCCTGTCCTGTATGTTGCGATTTGAAAACAACATCACTTTGTTCACAGTACTGGTAGTAACACTTGCGTGCTGAGAGATTTGCTTAGTTTTGTCACTGGTGGCAATGAATGCCTGGGCTATCGCTATGGCTTTACTCAAGGTTGGGGTCTCTACAGTCAAAAGTTTGCGAATTATGGTTTCGTGGCCAATGCCAAGTACGAAAAAGTCTCTGAGCATGTGCTCCAGATGTCCTTCAAATTTGCAATGTCCTGCAAGGCATCTTAGCTCGGCAACATAACTCGCCACTTCCTGGCCTTCAGACCTCTCGTAGTTGTAGAATAGGTACCTCGCCATCAGAACGCTTTCCTTCGGATTCAAATGCTCCCGGACCAGTGTACACAAATCATCGTACGATTTTTCCGTGGGTTTCGCTGGAGTAAGCAGATTTTTCATGAGGCCATACGTTGGTGCTCCACAGACGGTGAGGAGGACCGCCTTCATTTGGCAGCGTTCTCTTCTCCATCCAGCTCATTGGCTACGAATTATTCGTTGAGTCGCTCCCAAAGGTTTCCCAATCATCTCCCTCCGAAAATTTCTCCAGGATTCCCACTGTTCTCTGCATCTTTGGGTTCGATATCTGTATCTCGCCTATCTGTCGCCAGTTGTTAAGTATGGAGAAAGAGTCAGACTGAACACTGTGAGCTCAAAGTAAAGTGTGACTGTAGTCTTTTATTGCAGGTCTCCAGAGTGCCTCTCCAACCTGTGAGGCCTCCTTAAATACCTGTGCTCCTAAGGAATTATGGGATTTCTTGGGACTCCAGGGGTGAGCCCTCTGTTGGCTGTACAAAATATATACAAGTTTACATATATAACAGAAACATATAAAATTCTGACGGAACTGGACATGTTGGAGGCAGGAAGAATGTTCCCTTTGCTGGGGAGTTCCAGAACCAGGGGTCACAGACTAAGGTTAAGGGGTAAGCCATTTAGGACCGAGATGAGGAGAAACTTCTTCACCCAGAGAGTTGTTAACCTCTGGAATTCTCTACCGCAGAGAGTTGTTGATGCCAGTTCATTAGATATATTCAAGAGCGTGTTAGATATGGCTCGGACGGCTAAAGGGATCAAGGGTAATGGAGAGAAAGCAGGAAAGGGGTACCGAGATAAATGATCAGCCATTATCTTATTGAATGGCCTACTTCTGCACCTATTTTTTATGTTTCTATGTGTCCTCGATTCCGAGGGACGGCCTATGATGATGATGATGATGATGTAGGTTATTGCACTTCAAGTGCATATCCAAGTACTTTTTAAATTTGGTGAAGGTTTCTGCCTCTACCACCCTTTCAGGCAGTGAATTCCAGCACCCCACCACCCTCTGGGTGAAAAAAAATTCCCCTCGAATCCCCTCTAAACCTCCTACTAATTACTTTAAATCAAAGCCCCTTGGTTGTTGACCTCTCTGCTGAGGGAAATCGGTCCTTCCTATCGACTGTAGGCCCCTCATAATTTTATACACCTCAATCAGGTCTCCCCTCAGCCTCCTCTATTCCAAAGAAAACAACCCCAGCCTATCCAATCTTTCCTCATAGCTAAAATTCTCCAGTCCAGGCAACATCCTCATAAATCTCCTCTGTAACCTCTCTAGTGCAATCACACCCTTCCTGCAATGTGGTGACCAGAGCTCCATGCAGTACTCTAGTTGTGGCCTGTTATGTAAGTAAACCTGTAAATACCATGTCTGACCACCAGAGCGCTTATCCCCTGGTGTCCCAAGTGATCCCACAATCCCTTGGGAGCACCTGTATATAAGGAGACCTCACAAGCTGGATAGGATCTCTGAGATCTGTAATAAAGGACTACGGTCACACCTTACTTTGAGCTTGCAGCATCTAGTCTGACTCGTTATACAAGATTTAATATGGCCTAACCAGTGTTTTATACAGTTCAAGCATAATCTATCTGCTCTTATATTTTATACCTTGGTTAATAAAGGCAAGTATTCCATATGCCTTCTCAACCACCTTATCTACCTGGCCAGCTATCTTCAGGGATCTGTGGCCATGCACTCCAAGGTTCCTTTGTTCCTCTACACTTCTCAGTGTCCTACCATTTATTGTGTATTCCCTTGTCTTGTTGGCTGGACCTCCCATGGCGACAGACGACCTCCTCCTCAAGGACGACTGGGTCCCCCTCACCCACATCGGCGACTGGCCCCCCCTCCTCCTTCAGTGACGACTGGAGCTCTCTTTCCCCACCGGCAACCTGGCCTCTTCTCCATCTCCATCACGTGGTGAGTTCCATGGCTGTGACCCCCCCTGCCCTCCCACCCTGAACCCCGGTGGACTCCTGACCCTCCCAATGCCTGTCCCCAACCAGGCCTCGGATCACCTACAATTTAGGGCGCTACCCAGCGCCGAGCCTGTGGCCAACATCTCGTCGCAGGCAACTAGGCCCATATAGCAGTGCCTGGTCTCCAGTCGTCTTGGACCCCCTTGCCACTGGATCAACACCTCACTCAGCTAAGCCTGTGTATTAGCCAGTGTGCAATGACCACCCCACGTTAAAAGAACTCACGCACAGGCATCTTCCACTCCATTAACGGAAGTTCGGGACCTGGAACGTCAGGACCCTCATGGACAACCCCAACAGCGACAGGCCGGAATGCCGCACCGCCATAGTTGCCCAGGAACTTAGACGCTTTGATGTCAACATCGCCGCCCTAAGCGAGACCCAGTGGGCAGCTCGAGGAACAAGGTGGAGGTTACACCTTCTTCTGGAAAGGGAAACCAGAAGAAGAATGCCGCCTCCATGGAGTCGGATTCGCCATCAAGAATGAGCTGGTTGACCTGGGGGCTAACAAACGCCTCATGACTCTCCAACTTACCCGATCCCGGAACCAGTGCGTCACAGTCATCAGTGCGTACGCCCCAACACTCGATGCAACTGATGAGGCCAAAGAGGGTTTTTACACCAACCTCGAAAAATCCCTGTCCTGTGTCCCCACGGGTGATAAACTGATCCTCCTCGGTGACTTCAACGCCAGGGTTGGCAAGTACACAGACCTCTGGGGGGGTGTGATTGGCAGAGAGGGGCTAAGGAAAGCCAACTCCAGTGGTACCCTACTCCTGACAAAATGTCTACAGCATGAACTTGTCATCACCAACACCTGGTTCCGCCAGAGGGACAAATGCAAGATATCGTGGCAACAGCCTCGCTCCAAGCACTGGCACCTGCTCGACTGTGTCATTGTCCGAGCCAGGGATCGCAAGGATGTGCGCATCACCCGCGCCATGCCAGGAACTGACGACTGCTGGACGGACTATCGCCTAATCCGATCCATCATTGACATCAACATAGCCCCAAAGCGGAGAAGGCAGCAGAAGCAGTGCTGCAAAAAAGTTAATGCCGGAGCACTTAAGGACCCAGCTAAGACAGCCCTATACAGCCAGCGCCTCACAGCTAACCTGCCGTGCCTTGACGATCTCGAGACGCAGAATGCCCACAGCGAATGGTCTGCCCTCCAGGCCTTAATAACCAGTGCCTGCAAAGAGACACTCGGTTACTCAACCAGGAAATGCCAGGACTGGTTTGATGAGAATGATCAGGAGATCCAAAAGCTAATAGATCGCAAGCGCAGGGCATTTATGAGCTTTAAACAACAACCCAAGATGGGAGCAGATAAGCAACATTACAGACGGCTCAAGGCTGAGGTCCAACAAAAAACCCGGGATCTAAAGAACAGGTGGGGGATGGAGAAAGCACAGGAGATACAGCAGCTAGCCGACAACCATAATGTGCGAGGATTATTCATCGCAGTCAAGGCCAACTACAGGCCAAACACCCAAGGCTCCACCCCACTGCTGGCCAAGAACGGGGAAACGCTCATCAAGGACACCGAGGCAGTCAGGGCCCGCTGGAAGGAGCACTTTGAAGATCTCCTCAATCGAGACTCTGCCTTTGACTCAAAGGTTCTCGACTCCATCCCGGTTAGACCCAACACTGCACGAGGTAGAAAAAGCCATAAGACAGCTCAAAAACAACAAGGCTACGGGTACGGACAGAATCCCTGCTGAGGCATTAAAATATGGTGGAGAGGCACTGTTGGCGCAAATACACAACCTCATCTCTCTCATCTGGAGGGAGGAGAGCATGCTGGGGGATCTCAGAGATGCAGTAATTATGACCATCTTTAAAAAAGGGACAGGTCTGACTGCGGCAACAACAGAGGAATCTCCCTGCTATCAGCCACTGGGAAGGTCATCGCTAGAGTCCTCCTCAACCGACTTCTTCACGTGGCCGAGGAGCTCCTCCCAGAGTCGCAGTGCGGATTTTGTCCCCTACGGGGCACAACAGACATGATTTTTGCAGTTTGACAGCTACAGGAAAAATGCAGAGTACAGCGCCAGCCCTTATACATGGCCTTCTTCAACCTTACAAAGGCCTTTGACACTGCCAACTGTGAGGGTATATGGAGTGTTCGCCTCCGTTTTGGATGCCTCCAAAAGTTCGTCATCATCCTCCGCCTGCTCCACGATGACATGCAGGCCGTGATCCTTACCACGTAATTACAGACCCAATCCACGTCCGGACCGGGATCAAACAAAGCTGCGTCATCGACCCAACCCTCTTCTCAATCTTTCCCGTCGCCATGCTCCACCTCACAGTCAACAAGCTCCCCGCTGGGGTGGAACTAAACTACAGAACCAGTGGGAAGCTGTTCAACCTGCACCGTCACCAGGCCAGATCCAAGACCACCTCCAACCTCTGTGGTTGAGCTACAGTACGTGGACGACGCCTGCGTCTGCGCACATACAGAGGCTGCACTCCAGGACATAGTCGACGTATTTACTGAAGCGTACGAAAGCCTGGGCCTTACGCTCAACATCTGTAAGACAAAGATCCTCCATCAGCCTATCCTCACTGTACAGCACTACGGCCCAGTCATCAAGATCCATGGCGCGGCCCTGGACACCATGGACCACTTCCCATATCTCGGGAGCCTCCTATCAACAAGAGCAGGCATCGACTTCGAGATCCAACACCGCCTCCAGTGCGCCAGTGCAGCCTTCGGCTGCCTGAGGAAAAGAGCGTTTGAAGAACAGGCCATCAAAACTGCCACCAAGCTCATGGTCTACAAGGCTGTAGTAATACCTGCCCTCTTGTATGGCTCAGAGACATGGACCATGTACAGTTGACACCTCAAGTATCTGGAGAAATATCATCAGCGATGTCTCCACAAGATCCTACAAATCCCCTGGGAGGACAGGTGCACCAACATCAGCATCCTCATTCAGGTTAACATCCCCAGCATTGAAGCACTGATCACACTCGATGAGCTCCGCTGGGCAGGCCACATAGTCCACATGCCAAACACGAGACTCCCAAAACAAGTGCTCTACTCGGAGCTCCTTCACGGCAAACGAGGCTACAAGGACACCTTCTGTTAGATCTCTTAATTTTCAATGAAATGCGAACTCCGGTTGTAGTTTTAATGTAACTTTATTCAGGCAGCAGCAACAAGCTCTTGGCATTAAGCCAGGCCTTTGTCCTTCTGAGACCACATGGCCAAAATGGCTGTACTTATACCTGGTTCAATTTACAGAAAAGAACTCGCCTTCTTTGACCTTATTGGCTCATTTGATAGTCTGTTAACCTTTAATTGGCTCGCCTGGTCGGCTAGGGCATTTCCCTGTGCTTCTGTGATATTTTCCTTGGTATGGGCCTTACACTTCAGGATGGACACTTCCTGAGGTAATTGTATGGCCTCTAGTAAGTCTCGGACTTCTTTTCCATTTCGGATAGGTGTACCAGCAGCAGTGAGGAATCCCCTTTTCCGCCATAACAGACCAAAGTCGTGAGCGACTCCAAAAGCATAACGGGAATCTGTGTAGACATTAGCTGTCTGTCCTTCTGCTATTCGACATGCTGCTGACAGGGCCCGTAACTCGGCCTGTTGTGTTGACGTTCCTGAGGGTAAACATCCTTTTGCCACTACCTCATATAAGGTTGTAACTGCCCATCCTGCTTTTCTGGTACCATTGTCAATAAAGGAGGAACTATCTGTAAACAGGATGAGGTCTGGGTTGTGCAGAGGCTCCTCTGCTGCTAAGGCTGCTTCTTCTGTTTCTTTTAAAATCTCCACGCAGTGCTCTTCACATTTTCCCCCCTCTTGCTCCCTCGATTCTGACATCAGGAGCATAGTTGCGGGATTAACCGGGCTGGCCCGGACGATATGGAGATTAGGAGCTTCCAAAACTGCTGTCCAGCGGGTCCATCTAGCTGCCGTCACCTGAGACATTCTATTCATAGAAAACAAAGCATGTACGGTGTGGGGACACTTGACAATCAGCTTTTGGTCGAGGACTAGACCCGCAGTGATCATTACCGCTCGACATGTAGCTTCCATGGCCCTTAGGCAACTTCCCCATCCGAGGGCTACCGCATCCAGTTTTGCCGAATAATAGCCAATAGGTCTTTGCCGATCCCCATGTTCTTGTGTCAGTATAGCTGTCATATATCCTTCTTTGTCATGGACAAACAGGGTAAATGGCTTACCACTGTCGGGGATTCCCAGAGCCGGTGCCGAACACAAAGCCTTTTTCAAACTCAGGCAGGCCTCTTGCTGTTCCTTAGTGAGGGTGATGGCTTCTTTAGAGGCACGTTTCCCCTTTAAAATATCATTCAATGGCTGAGAAAGCTGTGTGAAGGAGTAAATCCAATTTCTGTTAAAGTTACACAATCCCAAAAAAGACCTTAGTTCCTGAATAGTGGTGGTTTTTTTTAGCAGCCCGAATGGCTGCAGTTCTCTCTTTCCTTGTGAAATCTTTTGTCCCAGGTATACAACCTCTTCTTGGGATATTTGTGCTTTGTCGATGCTGGCTTTATGTCCTTTCAGCCAAAGGTGGTCCAGCAAAACTCATAAATCTTGTTCATGCTGTTCTTCCGTGTTTAAAGCTAGCAGGATATCGTCTACATATTGGATGACTGTGGATGACAGGGGAGGTAATTATCGCAAATGGCTTTATAAAGCCATGTGGAATTCCGTAGGGCTGTTGTGGAAACCCTGCGGTAACCGAGTCCAAGTATACTGTTGTCCTTGGACCGTGAAAGCAAACCACTGTCGAACCTCCGGTGCCAGAGGCACCGACCAAAATCCGTTGGCCATATCTATAACCGAGAAATATTTATGTTCCGGTTTGAGGGCATTAAAAATGGTGGAGGGATCTGCGACCAAAGGAGCTTTTTGATCAATACACTGATTAGCTTTCCTATAATCGACAGTCAAACGCCAAGTCTCATTAGATTTCTGTACCGGCCACACGGGGCTATTGGAGGAGCTATGCGTTTTAATAAGCACCCCTTGTTTCTCCAATTGCTGAATAACCGGTAAGATTCCCGCAATGGCAGTTGGACTGATGGGATACTGTTTAGTGCATGGAGGCTTTGTCCCGGTAAATGACGCAGGCTCCATCTGGAGTAGGCCACAATCGTTCTTATCTTTAGCCCATATCGGGTGTTCCTTCAATTCTTCTTTCTTCAAAGTTCTAATTGACCATGTCACCCGACCATCCTCGAAATGCAACGATGAATCTACTTGGATTAGAACGTCCATTCCCAAAAGGGGTTGGTCTACTGCGCCTATTCAGACCGGCATGGTTAGTTCATGTGGACCCAGCCCTATAAGTACCGGTGTTGTCCTTTTAATTTCCATTTTATGGCCCATAAAACTCCATAGGCTGTACGTGCCCTACCATCCAATGACAAAAAGTCTCTATATTGTAGGGGTAAGCATGTCAATTCCACCCCTGTGTCTAAAAGACAGTCCACATCCTTATCGCCCACCCTCACAGTTATATATAGCCCATCTCCCTTTTGTTGTATTAGTGCGAGGAGGCGGACCAGGGTGGGCTCTAATCGTTTTTTGCTATCCCAAGTAACTCCTTCTGTTGTTGTATTGTCAGTCGCTTAAATGCTTCTATGAGGTCGTTATCTTGTGACAAGCCTGGCTTGTTGGCTGAATTGTATCCATGGCTGCGTCCTCTTCCCCAGCCACGACCTTGCTGTATTGCCCTGCACGTCTTGGCCCAGTGACCTTCTTTCCCACAATAATGACATTTTCCGGGTAATTTTCCGAATGACTGTTTATCGGAATCCTGGGATTTCCATCCCATAGCCTGTACAGCTCGGACTTTAGCTCCCATATCCCGATCTAATTGGTTACATCGATCCACTAATGCTGCAAAAGTAGTTCCTCTACCTTCCCAGTCCGGTAACACTACCTTAAGCATTTTGGACAGTTCTGGCTTTAGACCTGCCACGAAAGCTGCTTTCAGGGGTCCAAACACTTGTTCATCTATTTCCTCATCCGTATTATTCATACCCGAATGTTCTAGCCACGTGCATCTAAACCGCTCATCATACTCCAGGACCTCCTCTGTTCCTTTCTGTTGGCAGGCTGCAATTTTTCCCCAGTCTGTCTTAGCTGGACTGAAGGCTTGCAGCCAGTGTTTAATGGCCTCCCATCCTGTGTTTAATTCTTGCTCATTCTGCCCCAAAGCTTCTTCTACCTTGTCGTGCAATTTTCTTCCCTGAGTTTTTGGCACCATTATGGTCAAAATTTGCACTCCGTCCCAGGGATGAAGTTGATATATATATTTCTTAAGCGGTCCAATTGTTCCCATGTTTTTACTCCCCCTTTCTTTGGATTGGGCAACTCCTTGGACCATTTATCAATTTTCTCTGGATCTGCCGGATCATGAAATAAGTATTCTGCATACACCCTTTTCTTCGTTTTTTTGATTCCGCCCTCTTCTGATTTGACTACAACTTGTCTTTTTTTAAACGGGGCAAAGTGCACCCCTAATTCTTCATCCTCCGACCCTGTATCGTCAGAGGACTCAGAATCCGTATCTATTCCTCGGTCGTGTCTTCGGGTTTGCGCTTTTAATTTATCCAAACATGGGTACCCTGGGAATTGACTGATACATTTTCCTTTTCCTATTACTGTCTCTTAACCTCATGATTTTTTCCATTCTTTAATTTCACCTTTAAGATCTTTAACTTCCGCTTCTGACTTTTCAAGTTCAAATCTTTTCTGTCGCAGCTGTGCACAAACAGTTTGCAATTGGTCCTTTGTACTGGTCAGTTCTCGATCATGTTGGGAACGCATTATAATTTCATTCCGCTTTCGGATCTGTCCAATAACGGCTAAGGACCATCTAGTTCGCTCTTTATTTTTCATACGGGTCGTTTTTCCCCAGACCCTTTTAATCTCGTTCAAGAACCATTGTCCTTTGGAGGTTCCGTACTTTTGTTCGATCTTAATACAGGTTTTAGATAAGTTGAATTGTTGCTCTATGTATTCTTTCAACTGTTGGAGGATTTCATTGATCGAAACCTCAGGTGTTGCCTGCCCACCTTTTACAGTTGTAAGCAATTCTTTGCTCTTATCTCCTGCTGCCATAATACTGATTTCTTTACTGGGGTCTCGAGTTGTAGGCTTTCCAGCCGATTAGATTAATTAACTAACACGCCGCCGAAGTTAGATGTCTATGGGACCTCGAGCCGACTACCAACCGGAGGGTTCGCAAACCGGAGGCTTTCGGAAACGCGTAGAATGAGAGGCGAATTTAGACTTTTGACCGAGGACATTTATAAAGAGGAGTCTCATACTTACCTCAGTATTAGGTCCGATGTCCAAAATTCAGTTTCTTCCCTCAGCGATCCTGTTCGTGATGCCAAAATTGTTAGATCTCTTAATTTTCAATGAAATGCGAACTCCGGTTGTAGTTTTAATGTAACTTTATTTGGCAGCAGCAACAAGCTCTTGGCTTTAAGCCAGGCCTTTGTCGTTCTGAGACCACATGGCCAAAATGGCTGTACTTATATCTGGTTCAATTTACAGAAAATAACTCGTCTTCTTTGACCTTATTGGCTCATTTAATAGCCTGTTAACCTTTAATTGGCTCGCTACCAAAGGTCCTAAAATGTCAAGTTGATTAATGACTTCATGCAACATGCTGAGTTGCATGTAGCAGCTTTGACTTGGGGGGTCTGTGAATTTTCACAGCCTGTCTGAATGCAGCCTGTTTGAATTCTCTTTCACCCTCAAAGCCTCCCTGATAAAGTGCAACATCCCCACTGACACCTGGGAGTCCCTGGCCCAAGACAATCCTAAGTGCATCCGAGAGGGCGCTGAGCACCTCGAGTCTCAATGCCGAGCGTATGCAGAAATCAAGCGCAGGCAGCGGAAAGAGCGTGCGGCAAACCTGTCCCAGCCTCCCTTACCCTCAACGACTATCTGTCCCACCTGTGACAGAGTCTGTGGCTCTCCTATTGGCCTATTCCGCCACCAAAGAATTCACTTCAGGAATGGAAGCAAGTCTTCCTTGTTTCCGAGGGACTGCCTATAATGATGATGATGATAGCCATCTCCAAATTCATTACCTCACACTTCACCGGATTGAATTCCATTTGCCTCTGTTCTGTCCAATTGACCAGTCCGTTTATATCTTCCTGCAGTCTGCAGCTTTCTTTTTCCTTATCAACCACACAGCCAATTTTTGTGTCATCTGCAAACTTCTTAATCGTACACCCTACCATTCAGATCTAAATCATTGATATATACCACAAAACGCAAGGGACCTATTACTGAGCCCTGCAGAACCCCAGTGGAAACAGCCTTCCAGTCACAAAAATACCCATCAACCATTATCCTTTGCATCCTGCCACTGAACCGATTTTGGACCAACTTGACACTTTACCTTGGATCTCAAGCGATTTTACTTTCGTAAATAAGAAAAAGCAGTTTTGGGAGTGTAGAGCAGTGCACATTTCCCCACCATGTGCTGGCAATTTGCTTTGAGAGGGGGTGTTTTCTGTACACTATACCGGTTCACACTGGTATACTAGTGGAGGTAATTATTAATAAAACGAGTCTTCAAGGAGCTTGGTACTTGTGCACAAAAAGATTAGATAGTCATGGGTGAGAGAGGCCATCTTAAGTCATCCAGAAACTCCCTCATTCAGCATCCAATTATCATCAAATAAAAAAATTAAACATTTCACTTTTAAAATCCTCATCCTTGTTTCCAAATCCCTCCCATGGCAGCAACCCTCCTTATGTGACCTCCTCCAGCCTTACAATCCTCCGAGATCTCAGTGCCCCTCCAATTCTGGCCTCTTGTGCATTGCCAATTTCAATCGGTCTACCATTGGTGGCCGTGCTTTCAGCTGTCAAGGTCCCAAGCTCTGGAATTCCCTCACTAAACGTCTCCGCGTCTCGAGCTCTCTCTCTCTCTCCTCCTTTAACATGCTCCTTAAAACCTACCTCTTTGACCAAGCTTTTGGTCATCTGTCCTAATATCTCCTTCTGTGGCTCAGTGTCAAAATTGTTTTTACTGATATCGCTCTTGTTAAGTGCTTTGAGATGTATTGCTACATTAAATGCGCGATATAAAGTTATTTTTTTTCAATCAAAATAAAAAATAACTAGTAATATGGTAGTGCAGTGGTTTTGGTACTGAACTGGTAACCTAGAAGTCAAATTCCATCGTGGCTGGTTGTGAAACAGAATTTGATACATCTGGTCATCTGTGTGAAAGCACCAAGCTAAATAACCAATTGGATTATCATAAAAAATGCTTTGTCCTGATTTTCATGGGAACTTGCCAACCCTACCTGGTCATTCTAGTGCAGTACTGAGGGCAAGCTGCGTTAGCGGAGGTGCTGTCTTTCAAATGAGACATTAAACCAAAGTCCCGTCTGCCTCTTAGGTGGTGGTAAAAGATCCCGTGGCACTATTTCGAAGAAGAGGAGGGGATTTCTCCCCGGTGTCTTGGCCAATATTTATCCCTCAACCAGCATCACTGAAAACAGCTTATCTGGTCATTAACTCATTGCTGTTTGTGGGACCTTGCTGTGCACAAGTTGGCTGCTGTGTTTCCTGCATTACAACAGTGACTGTACTTCAAAACTACTTCATTGACTGTAAAGTGCTTTTGGATGTCCTATGATCGTGAAAGGCGCTATATAAATGCAAGTTCTTTTCTTTCTCTTTTACCTGGTCTGGGCTATTCCTGCCTCACACTGCACAGTTGACTCTTTTAAATACTGGCAATTGTCAATTAAAAGTCAAGCATGTGATCCCTTTTTAAAGGGGCACGACAAATAATGTCTGTAAATTAACATAAATTTGAATTGAACTGCAACAAATTAAATTAAAATTCTGTTCCCGGTTGTGATGATGCAACCAAGGCCCTCCGGTGCCCACCTGTCATGGAAGGCCTCGAGCGTGCCAGTGGACACCGCGTGCTCCATCTCCAGTGATACCTGGGCGCGAACATAGGCATTGAAGAGAGGTAGCCGGCCGGGCCGAACGACCTCCTCAACCGCCCGCTGCCTGGAGCGGTTAATGGCCAACTTGGCCAGGCCCAGGAGCAGTTCCACGCGGAGGTCCCTTGACCTGCCCGCTCCCCCCAACCCCCGCCCACGGAGTGACCAAAGATCAGGAGTGTGCGACTGACGTGCAGCCAAAACTTGAAGAGCAGTCCCTTCAAATAGTGGAAGAGGGGCTGCAACCTCTCACAGTCGACATGGATGTGGAACATAGACTCCTCCAGGCCGCAGAAAATGCAGGTGGACTGGGAGTCGGTCAACCGACTTAAAATTTATTGCATGGGACTGCCCTGTGCAACACCCTCCAGGCCAAGTCCCCAATAGATAATGGGAGGACTCCTGTGGAGGGAGCCCTGTGGATGGTGCACCAGGACGTGTCCGGACGGCAGACGAGGATGGCAAAATGGAGGGTATGCCAGAGCAGCCCGTACAGGAATCCCCTCACACCACATGGTTGACTCTGAAATAGCCTATCAATAATGACCACTCACAAGGCAACCAGAGATGGGTAATTGACTAATAACTGTGGTCGACCAGCTTTGCCACTGCCCTACGACCTGAGATTTGAAAGAAAATGAAGTATAAAATGCTCTGGTGATAGAGTGTGATGAGACAGGTAAAACCAGTAGAGCAAGAAGCGGAAATCCTGGGACTGAAGCAAATCTATCTTGGAGCAATATCATGGGAAAACAACCGGAAACCTCAGCCAGCGATAGCTGGTACACAGTGAGGTGGGACTATAAGTAGTGAGAAGGATGCAAAGAGGCTTCACGGGGATACAGAAAGGCTGAGTGAATGGGCAAGAACATGGCAAATGGAATATAATGTGGAGAAATGTGAAGTTATCCACTTTGGTAGGAAAAATAGAAAAGCAGAGTATTTTTAAATGGTGAGAGATTGGGAAATATTGGTGTTCAGAGGGACCTGGGTGTTCTTGTACACCAATCACTGAAAGTTAACATGCAGGTAAAGCAAGCAATTAAGCAAGCAAATGTTATGTTGGTCTTTATTACAAGAGGATTTGAGTATAAGACTAACGATATCTTATTGCAATTATATCGGGCCCTGGTGAGACTGCACCTGGATTATTGTGTACAGTTTTGGTCTCCTTACCTAAGGAAGGATCATCATCATAGGCAGTCCCTCGAAATTGAGGAAGACTTGCTTCCACTCTCAAAGTGAGTTCTGTCATGTATCTCACACTACTGTACATAACTGTATCTTACCATGCTATACATGACTGTAACTAGAGATGACCTGTAACCACAAGCTTACTTTACCACCAGGGGTGCACTTGGATACCTGTCCCAGACAGGTATATAAGGACAGGTCTCAGGCAAGTGTGGCATTCGAGAGCTGTGTAATGAAGGTGCAGGTCCTGAGTGACCTTGACTTCATTATGTGCCTCGTGTGAATCTGTACTGCAGGGAGAGGACTTTACAGTGGCGATGAGGATGGGATTACAGAATCCACAGAATGGCGAACAACGGCTCAGATGAAAAATACAATGCTGGAGATAATTGGGAGGACTTTATAGAAAGACTCCAGCAAAGCTTTGGAACCAAAGACTGGTTAGGCGATGACAAGGCAGACAAGAGAAGAGCCCATCTCTTGACCAGCTATGGCTCGAAAACATACGCTTTAATGAAGGACCTGCTGGCACCCGAGAAACCAGCAAGCAAGTCGTTTGAAGAGTTGAGCACACTGGTAAGAGACCACCTGAAGCTAGCGAGCAGCCTACATATGGCCAGACACAGGTTCTACAACTACAGATACTGTGTGGGCCAGAGCATACCCGACTTTGTGGCGGAACTTCGGAGGTTGGCTAGCTTATATGAGTTCTCCGATGAACTAAGGAGAGAAGTACTGAGAGACTTTTTTATTGAAGGAATAGGCCACGCAGGCATATTCCGAAAGCTCATAGAGACCAAGAACTTGACCCTAGAGGCAGCAGCACTGGTTGCACAGACATTCTTGGCAGGAGAAGAAGAAATGAGGTTGATCTACACTGCGGGTACGACAACTAATGAAACATTGGAACAAGGGATTCACAGCGTGAAACAAGCAGCTACCTCCACACACAGACAAAGGTAAGAGAGCAGGCCCTCAACAGCAGGCAGTGGCGCCAGAAGCCATCAAGGGCCACATGAACGGCCGTTCACACCTCATCAACCCACAATGCGCGCAATTAACTACAAACTGAGAGAAGCTCAAGAGAGATCAGCCAGACGCAGCTCATTCTTTGGAAACAATGGAAGCGGTCTGTGCTGGAGGTGTGGGGGAAGGCACTCATCAACGGGATGTCGATTTCAGCATGCTGTTTGCAGAAACTGCGACTATACAGGGCATCTGGCAGAAAAACGGCAGCTCGGCTGGTATACGAATCGGAAGGGTCGGAAAGCGGACCAGAAGACGGTGGGGACAGTACCCGGGACACCGGTGTACAACGGGTCAACACGATCAATGGCCACTGCTCCTACAACAAGATGCCTCCAATAATGATGAGGGTCCTACTCAGCGGGATACCCGTCAACATGGAGCTGGATACGGAAGCGAGTCAATCTCTCATAAGTGCTCAACAATTTGAACAGCTGTGGTCGCACAAAAGAGACAGACCAAAACTCACAAGGGTCGACACCAAACTAAGAACCTAGACCAAAGAAATCGTACCAATCTTCGGCAGCGCCATGCTCTCAGTCACACACAAAGGGACAGTGAACCGACTTCCCCTGTGGATTGTCCCCGGAGACTCCCCAGCACAGCTGGGAAGAAGCTGGCTGGCAAAACTAAACTGGAAATGGGATGATGTCCATACCATGTCATTAGAGGAACGGACCTCCTGCTCAACAGTTATAAAGCGATTTTAACATCTCTTTCAGCCAGGTGTGGGCACCTTCAAAGGGACTAAAGTCAAAATCTACATCACACAGGATGCTAGACCGGTCCATCACAAGGCTAGATCTGTGCCCTATGTGATGAGGGAAAAGATTGAACACGAACTAGACAGGCTTCTGCGGGAAGGCATTATATCACCCGTGGAATTTAGCGACTGGGCAAGTCCCATCATCCCAGTCATGAAGCCCGATGGATCCGTACGAATCTGTGGGGACTACAAATCTACCATAAACAGAGTCTCCCTACAGGACCAATACCTGCTGCCCAGAGCGGAGGACTTATTTGCCACATTGGCTGGAGGAAAACTTTTCTCAAAACTAGATCTCACAACTGCGTATATGACGCAAGAATTGACCGATGAGTCCAAGCTACTCACCATCATCAACACACATCGAGGTCTTTTCATGTACAATCGATGCCCATTCGGCATCAGGTCGGCAGCTGCCATATTCCAGTGCAACATGGAGAGTCTGCTCAAGTCCAGGCCGGGGACGGTTGTATTTCAAGACGACACACTTATCACGTGCAGGGACACTGACTCCCATCTCCGTAATTTGGAGGAAGTACTAAAGCGATTGGATCGGGTAGGCCTAAGAGTTAAGAAATCCAAGTGTCTGTTTCTCGTGCCCGAGGTTGAATTTTTGGGCAGAAGGATTGCCGCTGATGGAATCCGCCCAACAGAGTTCAAAACCAAAGCAATTCGCCTGGCACCCAGGCCCCGGAATGTCTCAGAACTGCGCGCCTTTCTCGGGCTGCTCAATTACTTTGGGAACTTTATGCAGAACTTAAGCACGCTGCTGGAGCCTCTCCACGTGCTACTCAGAAAGGGGTGCGATTGGTTTTGGGGGGACGCCCAGGAACGCGCCTTCAATAAGGCACGCAACCTCCTGTGTTCCAACAGTGTTTTGGCTTTCTTTGATCCAGGTAAAAAGTTAGATCTTACATGTGATGCGTCAGCGTACGGGGTCGGGTGCGTTTTACAACATGTCAATAGTGCGGGTAAATTACAACCCATAGCTTATGCCTTCAGGTCACTTTCGTGGGTGGAGCGCGGGTACAGAATGGTGGAGAAGGAGGTGCTCGCGTGCGTGTATGGTGTCAAAAAGTTGCACCAATACCTTTTCGGGGCCAAGTTCACGTTAGAAACCGACCACAAGCCCCTCACGTCCCTACTATCCGAAAGCAAGGCAATAAACGCCAACGCCTCGGCGCGCATTCAACTCATGCTGTCGTCTTACGATTACACCATAAGGCACAGACCAGGCAGAGACAACTGTGCCGACGCGCTTAGCAGGCTACCCCTGGCGACCACGGAAGGGTCTGATGAACAGGACTGTGAGATACATGACAAGTTCTTAAGGTGACTGAACAGTCCAATATGGGAATTACAGTCTCTATTACAGATGGGACAGACAGTCGTTGAAGGAAAGGGTGGGTTGGAAGACTGGTTTGCCATACTCTCCTTCCACTGCTTCGCTTGGTTTCAGCATGCACTCGGTGACGAGACTCGAGGTGCTTAGCGCCCTCCCGGATGCTCTTCCTCCACTTCGGGCGGTCTTTGGCCAAGGACTCCCAGGTGTCGGGGGTGATGTTGCATTTTATCAAGTAGGCTTTGAGGGTGTCCTTGAAACGTTTCCTCTGCCCACATGGGGCTCGCCTGCCACATAGGAGCTCCAAGTAGAGCGTTTGCTCTGGGAGTCTTGTGTCAGGCATGCGTGCAATGAAGGTTCACCAGACTGATTCCTAGAATGGGGGGATTGACCTTTGAGAAGAAATTGAGTAGACTAGGCCTATATTCTCAAGAGTTTAGAAGAATGAGAAGTGATCTCATTGAAACATGCAAAATTCTTACAGAGCTTGACAGGGTAGATGCAGGGAGGATGTTTCCCAGGCTAGTGAGTCTAGAACCAGGGGGCACTGTCTCAGAATAAGAGGTCGGTTATTTAGAACTGAGATGAGGAGAAATTTAATCTCTCAGTGGGTGGTGAATCTTTGGAATTCTCTACCCCAGAGGGTTGTGGAGGCTCAGTCTTTGAGTTTATTCAAGAGAGAGATTGAGTGTTATGTTCAGAATAACTCCACAAGACTGTATGCTGTAAGCTCAAACTGTTGTGACCTTAGTCTCTTTAATCAAACTCCAGAGTGAAGAAGCAGCATAACAGACAACCTTTCATACTTGCTTGCATGAGGTGTGCAGATGACCCTTGGGTCTCCAACAGGTGTGCCCCCTGGTGGCAAGTCTTACACTATTATAAAGTTTACATACATAACAGATAGATTTTTGAATATTAAGGGAAGCAAGAGATATGGGGAGTAGGCAGGAAAGTGGAGTTGAAGGCCAAGATCAGATCAGCCATGTTCTTAGTGAAACTATAGACCAGTTAGCCTAACATCTGTGGTTAGGAATGTTGGAGTCCATTATTAAAGAAGTAGTAGCAGGACATTTGGAAAAGCATTATTCGGTCAGGCAGAGTCAGCATGGATTTATGAAGGGGAAGTCATGTTTGACAAATTTGCTGGAATTCTTTCAGGATGTAACGAACAGGGTGGATAAAGGTTATCCAGTGGATGTGTTGTATTTGGACTTCCATAAGGCATTTCAACAAGGTGCCACATAAAAGGTTACTGCACAAGATAAAAGTTCACGTGGTTGGGGATAATATATTAGCATGGATAGAGGATTGGCTAACGAACAGAAAACAGAGTCAGGATAAATGGGTCATTCTCTGGTTGGCAATCAGTAACTAGTGGTGTGCTGCAGGGATCAGGGCTGGGACCCCAACTATTTACAATCTATATTAACAACTTGGAAGAGGGGACTGAGTGTAACGTAGCCAAGTTTGCTGATGATACAAAGATGAGACGGAAAGCAATGTGTGACTTGGACACAACAAATCTGCAAAAGGACATAGACAGGCTAAGTGAGTGGGCAAAAATTTTGCAGATGAAGTGTAATGTTGGAAAGTGTGAGGTCATGCACTTTGGCAGAAAACAATCAAAGAGCAAGTTATTATTTAAATGGAGAAAGATTGCAAAGTGCTGCAGTACAGCGGGACCTGGGGGTACTTGTGCATGAAATAGAAAAGGTTAGTATGCAGGTACAGCAAGTGATCATGAAGGCCAATGGTATCTTGGTCTTTATTGCAAAGGGGATGGAATATAAAAGCAGGGAAGTCTTGCTACAGTTATACAGGGTATTGGTGAGGTCACACCTAGAGTACTGCGTGCAGTTTTGGTTTCCATATTTACGAAAGGATATACTTGTTTTGGAGGCAGTTCAGAGAAGGTTCACAAGGTTGATTCCAGAGATGAGGGAGTTGAACTATGAGGAAAGGTTGAGTAGGTTGGGCCTCTACTCTTTGGAATTCAGAAGATTGAGAGGTGATTTTATCAAAACGTATAAGATTGAGGGGACTTGACAAGGTGGATGCAGAGTGGATGTTTCCACTGATAGGGGAGACTAGAACTAGAGGGCACGATCTTAGAATAAGGGGCCGCCCATTTAAAATTGAGATGAGGAGAAATTTCTTTTCTCAGAGGGTTGTAAATCTGTGGAATTCGCTGCCTCAGAGAGCTGTGGAAGCTGGGACATTGAATAAATTTAAAACAGAGATAGACAGTTTCTTAAACGATAAGGGAATAAGGGGTTATGGGGAGTGGGCAGAGAAGTGGACCTGAGTCCATGATCGGATCAGCCATGATCATATTAAATGGCGGAGCAGGCTCGAGGGGCCGTATGGCCTATTCCTGCTCCTAATTCTTATATTCTTATATTCTGAAGGAATGCCGTATTGTTCTGCCCATTTTTAGATAAGAAATTAAAATGAAACTCCGTCCATTGTTCAGGTGGCAATAAGGCCCATCCCTGACCTATTGGTACTCTTCATGTTGTTGCCTGCCTCTGCCCTCAGGCACTTCCAGTATCGGGTTCCTCTGGCAAAGCAAAGCCAACAAGCCCAAGTGTACTATAATAAAGTATAGGACAAGCTTAGGATGAGGGTTAACGAGGGAAGGCAGATGGATAAGTAGGGGACTGCAGAAAAATGTTGTCCTACAAGGCAAAGGCAAAGCAACAGTGTATGAAGAAAGTGAGCTCTCAGGTGACTGTACAGTCCAATACAGGAATGACAGTCTCTGTCACAGGTGGGACAGACAGTGGTTGAAGGAAAGGATGGATGGGGAGTCTGGTTTGCCGCACGCTCCTTCCGCTGCCTGCTGTAGGGGGTTTTTGCTCTGCCCAATTACGGGGGTCTTTGGTGGCTGTTGGTGTATTAGGCCTCTCTGTCCCTTCCAGGGGACGGTCCAGCAGCTTATGGCTTGCTGACCACTAAACTGGCGGTTGTGAAGCGCTCTAGCACCCCTATCTGGTTCTAAGCTCAGAATTTTGGTGGATTATGAGTTTTCACAGGGGAAAACAAAACACTCAGAGACAAGTGGTACTTGTAACAAAAAAACGGGTAAGTCCAATTTATTAACCACGGTAAGTTTCCAACAAGGTCAAACTTCATCAAAACACATATCTGACACACACTTATAAACTATGAAAATCTATGGGAAGAAACAGACACAACGAAAACCTTACACAATTGTATCTTTACAAGACAGTTCCAACACCACCCCACAGCCCCCTTTTTACCTGACTGACCTAGGCTGACCCCAGGATAATACTTACGATCCCTTTTGACAGTTTATTTTTAGCCTTCGGATGGTTGGTTTACGGGGTAGCTGGAGTGAATGTTGCCTCTCCCAGTTACTTTGGTCTCCGGTTCTTCAGCTGGTTGGCCTCGGAGCATTGTTCGGTGTGCGGCTTGGCTGCTTGAGACGATGTTAGGCCTCTCGGTAATTGGGTTGTATATTCTGCACACGAGTCGAGTCCAGAGCCCGTACGATGGTATGTTGCTTCCTCTGTTGTTGTCTGTGGTTCTGTAGGTCCTATTCCTCCAGCTGCTTTTTCTGCTATATTCAAACTGGGCCGGCTAGTGCTCATTGGTTGAGGATTTCCCTGCTTCAGGCCCGACTTGACCCCTGATTGGCCTGCCAGAATCCACTTTTCCCCCATTGGCCAGTGCCTCTGTCTTGCTTTTGAGCCAGACTCCACAATGTAATCAGAAGATGTCACAGGTAGGTGTGAGGATCAGGGTATTGTTTCAGTGCACATTGGTGTCTCAACATCTGTTGGTCCATTGTAACGTCCCGGGAGTCAATTACCACAGTGATCTCTGGGCTATTGTCCATTGTCCATATTAATTAGGTAGATAATGGTCCATATTCATAAGTTGATTATGGGTGAGTCATATTTTCAAACTGGGCCGGGTAGTCCCATTGGTTGAGGATTTCCCTGCTTCAGGCCCGACTCAATCCCTGATTGGCCTGCCAGAATGTACTTTTCCCCAATTGGCCAGTGCCTCTGTCGCGCTTGTGAGCCAGACTCCACAATGTCTGTATCCGCCCACACGTTTCCCAGCCTGCCTGGTTTGAGGGTTTGTCTTGGCCAAAAATGTTCATTTAAAATACATAGAGTTAAAACAACAGTGCACTACTTGGCCAAAAGTGTTCATTTTAAAATGTATAGGACGATCCCTTTTAGTTTTCATGTCCTTAGGGTGTTCCAATAAAATGCGGCTGTGGATTTTCGAACTGCGCATCCCCATCACCTTGCCCCTTTTAGCTACTTCATTAAACCTCTTCTTGCCCACAGGATCAGGCCCTCAAATCTGGTCGACGACGGGACTCGAGGTGCTCGGCGCCCTCCCGGATGCTCTTCCTCCATTTAGGGCAGTCTTGGGCCAGGGATTCCCAGGCGTCGGTGGGGATGTTGCATTTTATTAAGGAGGATTTGAGTGTGTCCTTGAAACGTTTCCTCGGTCCACCTGTGGCTCGCTTGCCGTGTAGGAGTTCCGAGTAGAGTGGCTTGCTTTGGGAGTCTCGTGTCAGGCATGTGGACGATGTGGCCCGCTCAACGGAGCTGGTCGAGTGTGGTCAGTGCTTCGATGCTGGGGATATTGGCCTGATCGAGAACACTGACGTTGGTGCATCTATCCTCCCAGAGGATTTGTAGGATCTTGTGGAGACATCATTGGTGGTATTTCTCCAGCGATATATAGTCTGCGGTATATAGTCCACATCTCTGAGCCATACAGGAGGGCGGGTATCACTGTAGACCATGAACTTGGTGCCAGATTTGAGGGCCTGATCCTGTGGGCAAGCAAGAGGTTTAATGAAGTAGGTAAAAGGGGCAAGGTGATGGGGATGGGAGGGCAAGGAAAGTGTAATAGACGGAAGTGGAGCAAGTCCATGAATGATGATGACAAAGTAGAGGGTGTTGCTTTCCAGTCCCTCTCCAAGACTTATATAGGTTGTAAAGAATGAATTGCCCTGGATTGCGAATGAAATCCATCAGAGCACAGAGATCTTGGACAGTTGTAGGGCTGGAGGAAGCTGCAGAGATAGGGAGAGCTGATATAAGAGTGTACATTGTCTCTTCCATGGAGACCCACTCCACTTACCAAATCCCAGAAAATGTAGGGTAATGCTGGTATTCAGAGGGACCTGGGTGTCTTTGTACACAAATCATAGAAAGTTAACATACAAGTACAAGAAGCAATTAGCAAAGCAATTGGTGTGTTGGTCTTAATTACAAAAGGATTGGAGTGTCAGAATAAAGAAGTCTTACTACAATTATATACTTCTTAACCAGTCCCTCGGAGTCGAGGATGACTTGCTTCCACACGATGGTGACTGATGAGTCCAATGCACGATCTACAGTCTCTGTCACAGGTGGAGCAGACGGTGGTTGGGTGGGTGGTGTGCTTGGGTTGTCGTACATTCCTGCCGCTGTTTGCGCTTGGCTTCTGCGTGCTCCCGGCGAAGAGACTCGAGGAGTTCGACGCCTTCCCGGATGCTTCACCTCCACTTTGATCTGCCTTGGGCCATTGGTGAGACCACACCTGGAGTACTGTGTATGTCATGTATCTTACATTATTATATATAACTGTATTCTAACATGTAATACATGACTGTAATAAGATATGACCTGCAACCACCAGCATACCTTACCACCAGGGGTGCACTTGCAAGAGACAGGTACATAAGGACAGGTCTCAGGCAAGTGCAGCATTCCAGAGCTGTGAAATAAAGGTGCAGGTCCAGAGTGACCTTGACTTCACTATATGCCTCGTATGAATCTGTACTGAGGGGACAGGACTTTACAGTGTACAGTTTTGGTCTCCTTACCTAAAGATGGATATACTTGCCTTAGAGGGAGTGCACCAGACTGATTCCGGGGAGAGTGGGAATTGTCCTATGAGGAGAGATTGAGTATATTAGACCTATATTCCCGAGAGGATGATTTTCATCACCTCACCTCCCACTGCCGCTGACATTCCTCCTGAAGATCCACCCAGTGCCACTTTCGAAGTGGCCTGGAGTGGGCGGGAGGGGAGAGCCTCCGGGAACCACCCATTGACATCAGCAGACGGCCGAGTGGCGCAACTGACCTCCCGCTCACTGAGCTCCCAGATTCCTGCGGGCGGGAGTCGGCGGGAATCGGCGACAGAACGGGGGTGGATCGCTGGCTGGAGGCTGGTCTGTCCCCGACGGTAAGTATGAAGAACCTGAATAAAAGGTAAGTGAACATTTTAATACTCTTTTTCAACAGCGACTTACCTGAATGGGGTCCCCTGAAGGTCTTTGGATAGGTTTTGTATTTTCTATTGGTGATATTTTTTTCCAGCTCTTCGACCCTCCGTGGGCCCGACTCCATTCTCGGTGGCACTTGGGCGGCAAGTGCCTCTGCCGCCGAGAATGAGATCTTCTGCCCGCTGCCACCTAGATTGGTGGCATACACTGCCATCTGGCGCCCGCCGACCTTCGAGGGGCCTTGGCCATGAATATCCCGCCCAAAGTACCATCCGGTACCTCGGCGGCCATCGGCGGCACTTTGGGCGGCACTTGGGCGGGCAGAGGCCTTGATGAAAATCAGCCCCCAAGAGTACTTCATTGGTTGTAAAGCGCTTTGGGACCATCCTGAGGTCGTGAAAGGCGGTATATAAATGCAAGCCTTTCTTTCTAATGACTCAGGGGATAAATGTGTTATTTTTTGACACTTGATTGACAAGTTGACTTTGCATTGCATGTTCAGTTTGTTATATGTTCTGAGTGGTTGGGGCAATTGAAACACTTATTTATTGCAACACATAAGCAAGAGCAGCAGAGAAAGGGTTAATATGAAGGCGATTCTGGAAGGGCTGTACCTTTACACAAGTAACAAGGGTGGGTTCCGAATAAAAAGTCCTGAATTTAGACATGAGAGTCGATTTACTTTTTCACTGCACTTGGAAAATACTCACTTCCCAGTCACAGTGAAAGAAAGAAAGAAAGACCTGCATTTCTATAGCGCCTTTCACGACCACAGGATGTTTCAAAGCGCTTTAACAGCCAATGAAGTACTTTTGGAGTGTAGTCACTGTTGTAATGTAGGAAACGCGGCAGGCAATTTGCGCACAGCAAGCTCCCACAAACATCAATGTAATAATGACCAGATAATCTGTTTTTGTTATGTTGAGTGAAGAGAAAAATGGCAAGGAGATTGTACAACAGGTCCCATTCCCCTCATCTCATGGCCGCTCCCTTATTCTGAGACTGTGACCCCTGGTTCTAGACTCCCCAGCCAGAGGAAACATCCTCCCTGCATCTATCCGGTCAAGCCCCTTAAGAATTTTACATATTTCAATGAGATCACCTCTCATCCTTCATCCATTTGAAATCAATGGGAGCAATGGCAAGCGGATCCTGCAATGGCCAGGCGTTCCACTCCACCAGTTTACTCTCCAGCAGTGAGGGGGAAGATTACCCCCCCCCCACCCCAGGTAATGCAAACCAGAAATAAAAACAAAAAATGCTGGAAATATGACTAATGTTTTTCTAACTCCTGGCATTACCATTTCAATTTGGCCCAGCATCCCTTTTGTCTCTCTAATCTCTCCTGCCTTCCACCCTATCACAGACCTTCCCTTTTGTTCTTTCTTCCCCTCCCCCTTTCAGTGCTGGTTAAGAATCTGTTCTTTCCGAACACTCTCCAGTTCTGTCGAAGAGTCATCGACCCGAAACGTTAACTCTGCTTCCTCTCCACAGATGCTGCCTGACCCGCTGAGATTCCCAGCATTCTCTGTTTTTATTCCAGATTCCAGCATCCGCAGTATTTTGCTTTTGTATTAATGCAAACCAGAAGGATGGGGCGTTTAGACGGAGAGATGCTTCTGCTTTTGGGACGAAATCCAAAACTCAGGGCTGTAAATATAAGACAGTCCAATAAGGAATTGAGGAGAAAGTTCTTCATCCAGAGAGTGGTTGGAATGCAAAACTTGCGACCACAGAGAGTAGTTAAGGTGAATAGTATAGGTGAATTAAGTGAAAGCTCAATAAACACATGATGGAGGAAGGAATAGAAGGATATGCTGATAGGATTAGAGGAAGTAGGGAGGGAGGAGGCTCGAGTGGAGCATAAACATCTGCTTTGCATTTAACATTGGGCTGTTTCTGTGCTGTAAATTCTACGTAATTCAATATTGTTTTGCCTCCAGAGTGCATTACTGTTCTTAGACGTAAGGAGGCTTAACTATTGACATATGCCAACAAATACAATCTGGAACACCCTGCTGGGATGGCCTCAGAGTGTAACTTAACTTGTTCCACTTAAGAGCCAGCGATTGTTTTCTTCCTATGAGGGGTAGGAGTTAAGAGAAAGCAACAAGTTTCAAAGTCTTTTCAATGATTCAGACATTGCGGTCTGAGTTGATTACATTTTAGTGAATTGCCAAGACGTCTTGTGACGCGGCAAAATTAATGTGATGAAACAATACCCAACCCTTTTATACTTAACGTAGTTCTGTGAATTTTTTTGCAGGCCAAGTACTGGGGATGATTTATTCCGTTGTGGGATTGGAGGTTGCTGAACCAATCTCTCCACTTGAAAAGACAGAAAAGTCGGGGTGGGCCATTATTTAATTTGTTTCAGCTTAACACCAAACATAGTGCTTTTCAGATCAAATGCCTGTTATTCTGCCAGTAAAAAAATTCCTTTCTCGTGCCACAGGCAGCTATTCAGAACAGAGTTTTTTTTATACATCCCTGGTTGCTTTTCCTCCCTTGCAGGGAGGAAGACAAAACAGTTTCATTGTCTTTCTTTCCTTAATTAAATATCCCCTCCCAGAAAAAAAAACCTCCCAGGTCTCCTGCTCCCAATCATTATCCAGCAAACACTTTGCACAGTGTGTGCGTGTGTGTGCGTGTGTGTGTGGGAGGGAGTGTATGTGTGTGTGCGTGAGTGTGTGCGAGTACAAGTGCGCAAGTGCGCGTACGTGTGACTCCGTGTGTGCGTGTGGGGGTATGGGTATGTATGTATGCATGCGCATGCGTGAGCGAGTGCATGTGCGGTGTGTGTGCATGAGTGGGTGCGTGCGCGATTGCGCGTACATGTGAGTCTGTGTGTGCATGTGTGCATGCGTGTGCGTGAGCGAGTGCGTGTGCGTGAGCGAGTGGGTGTACGTGTGAATCTGTGTGTGCGTGTGTGTGTGGGTGCGTGTGTATGTGTGCATGAGCAAGTGCGTGTGCGGTGCGTGAGCGTGAGTGTGTGCGAGTGCACGTGCGCGAGTGCGCATTTGTGTGAGTCTGTGTGTGGGTGTACAGGTGGGGGGTGGTGGTATTGAGCAAGGACAGGATTGGGCTGGGATGTTGTCCCATCCACATCATGCGTACATATGGTAGCATCATGCTGATGTTGCTGGACTAGTGATCCAAGAGGCCTAGACTGATGATCCGGAGACAAATCCCACCACAGCAGCTGGGGAATTTAAATTCAATTCAATAACTCTGGAATAAAAAGCTAGTGTCAGTAATGGTGACCATGAAACTACCGGATTGTCGTAAAAACCCATCTGGTTCACTAATGTCCTTTAGGAAAGGAAATCTGCCATCCTTACCCGTTCTGGCCGATATGTGACTCCAGACCCCAGCAAAATGGTTGGCTCTTAACTGCCCTCTGAAATGGCCCAGCAAGACATTCAGTTGTATTTAAGAAGGCGGCTCACCACCACCTTCTCGAAGGCAATTAGAGATGGGCAATAAATGCTGGCCTTGCCGGCGGCGCCCACATCCCATGAAAAGTCAAATAGTCTCCTGACCTTTGTAAGAACATTAAGGATCAGTAAACTATTATATTAATCCAAAAGGCACCAGACAAATCCTTAATCCCTTCACCTTGGTCACAAGGAACCATTTGGGGTTTACTGCTAGTCTATTTCCAGGAATTACTAGATTCCTAAATATGACTTACCGAACTGTCTTACATTAAGCTGCTTGGATTATATAGAAACATAGAGTAGGCCATTCAGCCCTTCTAGCCTGCACTGCCATTCAATGAGTTCATGGCTGAACATGCAACTTCAGTACCCCATGCCTGCTTTCTCGCCATACCCCTTGATCCCCCTAGTAGTAAGGACTACATCAACTCCTTTTTGAATATATTTAGTGAATTGGCCTCAACAACTTTCTGTGGTAGAGAATTCCACAGGTTCACCACTCTCTGGGTGAAAAAGTTTCACCTCATCTCGGTCCTAAATGGCTTACCCCTTATCCTTAGACTGTGACCCCTGGTTCTGGACTTCCCCAACATTGGGAAGATTCTTCCTGCATCTAAACCCATCAGAATTTAAAAAGTTTCTATGAGGTCCCCTCTCATTCTTCTGAACTCCAGTGAATACAAGCCCAGTTGATCCAGTCTTTCTTGATAGGTCAGTCCCGCCATCCTGGGAATCAGTCTGGTGAACCTTCACTGCACTCCCTCAATAGCAAGAATGTCCTTCCTCAAGTTAGGAGACCAAAACTGTACACAATACTCCAGGTGTGGCCTCACCAAGGCCCTGTACAACTGTAGTAACACCTCCCTGCCCCTGTACTCAAATCCCCTCGCTATGAAGGCCAACATGCCATTTGCCTTCTTAACCGCCTGCTGTACCTGCATGCCAACCTTCAATGACTGATGTACCATGACACCCAGGTCTCGTTGCACCTCCCCTTTTCCTAATCTGTCACCATTCAGATAATAGTCTGTCTCTCTGTTTTTACCACCAAAGTGGATAACCTCACATTTATCCACATTATACTTCATCTGCCATGCATTTGCCCACTGACCTAACCTATCCAAGTCGCTCTGCAGCCTCATAGCATCCTCCTCGCAGCTCACACTGCCACCCAACTTAGTGTCATCTGCAAACTTGGAGACATTACTCTCAATTCCTTCATCTAAATCATTGATGTATATTGTAAATAACTGGGGTCCCAGCACTGAGCCCTGCGGCACCCCACTTTTCACTGCCTGCCATTCTGAAAAGGACCCCTTTATTCCGACTCTCTGCTTCCTGTCTGCCAACCAGTTCTCTATCCACATTAATACATTTCCCCCAATACCATGTGCTTTAATCCGGCGTGTACCTGAAAATAAAATAACTATTTGGGCTGTGGGGAAAGAGCCGGAGTGGGTAGTGGGAATAATATGATGGCTCTTTTAAAGGGCCGGAACAATAGGCCAAATGGTCTCCTTTTGTGCTGTATGATTCTATTCACTTATTCTTGAGAAATCATCAACATTGAAATCAGACCATGAAGTCAAAAACTACATTTTTGATTAAGAGCTCAATGGGGGTAGGGGGAGGTGGGCTTTGGGGTTGTCTTTCACAAGGTAAAGGGAAAGCTTAAGTTTGTGCTCAAGAGCTGGCTTTCAGTGTGCAGGGCTGACATTTTCCTTTGATGTGGAGGGTAAGGTTTTCTTTCGCCTCAGACATGGTGGAAGGTCACCAATTTGCGCACAGCAAGCTCCCACAAACAGCAATGTGACAATGACCAGATCATTTGTTTTAGTGATGATGATTGAGTAATAAATATTGGCCAGGACACGGGGCGAACTCCCTTGTTTTTCTTCAAATAGTGCCATGGGATCTTTTACGTCCAAAAAGAAGGAAGACGGAGCCTCGGTTTAAAGTTGCGTTTGAAAGGTGGCACCTCCTACAGTGCAGCCCTCCCTCAGCACTGCACTGGAAGTGTCAGCCTGGATTATTGTGCTCAAATCTCTGGAGTGGGACTTGAACCCACAACCTTCTGACTCAGAGGTGGGAGTGCTGCCCACTGAGCCACAGCTGACAGCTGAGTGGGGGAGGTTAGCATGATTTTTTCTGCTTAGTGATCAGAGGTAGGCAGGTATATTGCAGCTCAATTAAAGGGTGGGGGAATGACTGAAATTCTGCTCAGGGGATGGGAGGAACGGTCCATGCTTCCTGTTTAATGGAACGGATGGAGGATGGTGCTCACGGAATTTTTCTTGAAGTCACATAACATCCTGACTTGAATGTAATATCACCATTCCTTCATGAGTCAGTATCCTGGAATTCCCGACCCAACACCACAGTCTGGGAGTACCCTTACCTTAATTACTTTATTCGTTCTGGGCGTCGCTGGCAAGGCCAGCATTTATTGCCCATCCCTAATTACCCTTGAGAAGGTGGTGGAGAGCCGCCTTCTTGAACCGCTGCAGTCCGTGTGGTGAAGGTACTCCCACAGAGCTGTTTGGCAGGGAGTTCCAGGCTTTTGACCGAGTGACAATGATATTTCCAAGTCAGAATGGTGTGTGACTTGGAGGGGAACATGGAGGTAGTGGTGTTCCCATTCGCCTGCTGCCCTTGTCCTTCTAGGTGGCATAGGTCGCAGGTTTGGGAGGTGCTGCCGAAGAAGCCTTGGCGAGTTGCTGCAGTGCATCTTGCAGATGGTACACACTGCAGCCACGGTGTGCCGGTGGTGGAGGGAGTGACTGTTTAAGGAGTGCTAATCAAGCGGGCTGCTTTGTCCTGGATGGTGTCGAGCTTCTTGAGTGTTGGAGCTGCACTCATCCAGGCAAGTGGAGAGTATTCCATCACACTCATGACTTGTGCCTTGTAGATGGTGGAAAGGCTGCAGTGGTTCAAAGACAACACCAACCGGCTTTTTCTTCGGGCAAACTGGCCTTGGACAATCAATGTAGCTTTGACAGTGTTTTCCATATCCCGAGAACATTTTTTTTTAAAAGGTGGGGTATAGAAAGATATAAGATTCTGACGGGACTGGACAGGTTAGATGCGGGAAGAATGTTCCCGATGTTGGGGAAGTCCAGAACCAGGGGACATAGTCTTAGGATTAAGGGGAAGCCATTTAGGACTGAGATGAGGAGAAACTTCTTCACTCAGAGAGTTGTTAACCTGTGGAATTCCCTGCCGCAGAGAGTTGTTGATACCAGTTCATTGGATATATTCAAGAGGGAGTTAGATATGGCTCTTACGGTTAAGGGGATCAAGGGGTATAGAAACATAGAAACATAAAAAATAGGTGCAGGAGTGGGCCATTTGGCCCCTCGAGCCTGCACCGCCATTCAATGAGTTCATGGCTGAACATGCAACCTCAGTACCCCATTCCTGTTTTCTCGCCATACCCCTTGATCCCCCTAGTAGTAAGGACAACATCTAACTCCTTTTTGAATATATTTAGTGAATTGGCCTCAACAACTTTCTGTGGTAGAGAATTCCACAGGTTCACCACTCTCTGGGTGAAGAAGTTTCTCCTCATCTCGGTCCTAAATGGCTTACCCCTTATCCTTAGACTGTGACCCCTGGTTCCAGACTTCCCCAACATTGGGAACATTCTTCCTGCATCTAACCTGTCGAAACCCATCAGAATTTTAAACGTTTCTATGAGATCCCCTCTCATTCTTCTGAACTCCAGTGAATACAAGTCCAGTTGATCCAGTCTTTCTTGATATGTCAGTCCCGCCATCCCGGGAATCAGTCTGGTGAACCTTCGCTGCACTCCCTCAATAGCAAGAATGTCCTTCCTCAAGTTAGGAGACCAAAACTGTACACAATACTCCAGGTGTGGCCTCACCAAGGCCCTGTACAACTGTAGCAACACCTCCCTGCCCCTGTATTCAAATCCCCTCGCTATGAAGGCCAACATGCCATTTGCTTTCTTAACCGCCTGCTGTACCTGCATGCCAACCTTCAATGACTGATGTACCATGACACCCAGGTCTCGTTGCATCTCCCCTTTTCCTAATCTGTCACCATTCAGATAATAGTCTGTCTCTCTGTTTTTGCCACCAAAGTGGATAACCTCACATTTATCCACATTATACGGAATCTGCCATGCATTTGCCCACTCACCTAACCTATCCAAGTCACTCTGCAGCCTCATAGCATCCTCCTCGCAGCTCACACTGCCACCCAACTTAGTGTCATCCACAAATTTGGAGAGACTACATTTAATCCCCTCGTCCAAATCATTAATGTACAATGTAAACAGCTGGGGCCCCAGCATAGAACCTTGTGGTACCCCACTAGTCACTGCCTGCCATTCTGAAAAGTACCCATTTACTCCTACTCTTTGCGTCCTGTCTGACAACCAGTTCTCAATCCATGTCAGCACACTACCCCCAATCCCATGTGCTTTAACTTTGCACATTAATCTCTTGTGTGGGACCTTGTCGAAAGCCTTCTGAAAGTCCAAATATACCACATCAACTGGTTCTCCCTTGTCCACTCTACTGGAAACATCCTCAAAAAATTCCAGAAGATTTGTCAAGCATGATTTCCCTTTCACAAATCCATGCTGACTTGGACCTGTCATGTCACCTCTTTCCAAATGCGCTGCTATGACATCCTTAATAATTGATTCCATCATTTTACCCACTACTGATGTCAGGCTGACCGGTCTATAATTCCCTGTTTTCTCTCTCCCTCCTTTTTTAAAAAGTGGGGTTACATTGGCTACCCTCCACTCGGTAGGAACTGATCCAGAGCCTATGGAATGTTGGAAAATGACTGTCAATGCATCCGCTATTTCCAAGGCCATCTCCTTAAGTACTCTGGGATGCAGTCCATCAGGCCATGGGGATTTATCGGCCTTCAATCCCATCAATTTCTCCAACACAATTTCTCGACAAATAAGGATTTCTCTCAGTTCCTCCTTCTTACTAGGCCCTCTGACCCCTTTTATATCCGGAAGGTTGTTTGTGTCCTCCTTCGTGAATACCGAACCAAAGTACTTGTTCAATTGGTCTGCCATTTCTTTGTTCCCCATTATGACTTCCACTGATTCTGACTGCAGGGGACCTACGTTTGTCTTTACTAACCTTTTTCTCTTTACATATCGATAGAAACTTTTGCAGTCCGTCTTAATGTTCCCTGCAAGCTTCCTCTCGTACTCTATTTTCCCTGCCCTAATCCAACCCTTTGTCCTCCTCTGCTGAGTTCTAAATTTCTCCCAGTCCCCAGGTTCACTGCTATTTCTGGCCAATTTGAATGCCACTTCCTTGGCTTTAATACTATCCCTGATTTTCCTTGATAGCCACGGTTGAGCCATCTTCCCTTTTTTATTTTTATGACAGACAGGGATGTACAATTGTTGTAGTTCATCCATGCGGTCTCTAAATGTCTGCCATTGCCCATCCACTGTCAACTCCTTAAGTATCATTCGCCAATCTACCCTAGCCAATTCACGCCTCATACCTTCAAAGTTACCCTTCTTTAAGTTCTGGACCATGGTCTCTGAATTAACTGTTTCATTCTCCATCCTAATGTAGAATTCCACCATATTATGGTCACTCTTCCCCAACGAGATTGCTAATTAATCCTCTCTCATTACACAACACCCAATGGAGAGAAAGCAGGAAAGGGGTCTTGTAGGAATGATCAGCCATGATCTTATTGAATGACGGTGCAGGCTCCAAGATCTGAATGGCCTAGTCCTACTATTTTTCTATGTTTCTATGTTTCTAGGGTTGTTAGATGGAGAAAAAGGCCTCAGCCCCAACTTCACAAGAGCCCCCTTGTACTCTATCAATGTGTTAGTTCTCCATTTCCGAGTTGACTAGTGGCATCAAAAGTCCTACCCCAGAGACTTGAGGTCAAAAATCTCGGCTGACACTCCAGTGCAGTAAAGAGGGACTATATTCAAGGCTGAGACAGATGGATTTTTGGACTCAAGGTGAATCATGGGATATGGGGATCGAGCGGGAAAGTGGAGTTGAAGTGGAAGATCAGCCATGATCTTATTGAATGGCGGAGCAGGCTCGAGGGGTCATATGGCCTACTCCTGCTCCTAATTCTTAAGTTCTTATGCACTGTTGGAGATGCCATCTTTTTAATGAGACGTTAAACTGAGGCCCCGTCTGCTCCCTCAGCTGGATGTAAAAGATCCCATGGCACGATTTCGAAGAAGAGCAGGGGAGTTCTCCACAGTGTTCCTGGCCAATATTTATCCCTCAACCAACATAACAAAATCAGTTTATCTGGTCATTATCACATTGCTGTTTGTCGGAGCTTGTTGTGCGCAAATTGGCTGCTGAGTTTCCTACATTACAATAGTGACTATACTCCAAAATTATTTCATTGGCTGTGAAGCGTTTGGGGATGTCCTGAGGTCACAGCTGTATAAATGCAAATCGTTTTTCTTTTCCCTTGAATTATAGCCAGAATTGAGAGAATTGAGTGAATGCCATCTGATGCAGTTTGTAAATCTAAACATGCCTTGTTGGTTGCCTCAGTAACCAACTGCTGGGAGGGGCAGGAGAGTTCCCAATTGGTGAAGAAGCCTCTCTTCCCTGCGGGTAAGTGACTCACCATTACTTGGTATTCCACCTCCCAGCTGACACTGGGAGTTGCTTTTCGCAGACAAGCACAAGCTTGAATCCTCTCATTCTCAGGTCCATGAAAGAAAAAAGAAAAACGTGCATTTATCATCATCATAGGCAGTCCCCCGAAATCGAGGAAGACTTTCTTCCACTCTTAACATGAGTCCTTAGGTGGCTGAACAGTCCAATACGAGAACCACAGTGTCTGTCACAGGTGGGGCAGATAGTCAATGAGGGAAGGGGTGGGTGGGACTGGTTTGCCGCACGCTCTTTCCGCTGCCTGCGCTTGATTTCTGCATGCTCTCGGCGACGAGACTCGAGGTGCTCAGCGCCCTCCTGGATGCACTTCCTCCACTTAGGACAGTCTTTGGCCAGGGACTCCCAGGTGTCGGTGGGGATGTTGCACTTTATCAGGGAGGCTTTGAGGGTGTCCTTGTAAAGTTTCCTCTGCCATCCTTTGACTCGTTTGCCGTGAAGAAGTTCCAAGTAGAACGCTTGTTTTGGGAGTTTCGTGTCTGGCATGTGAACTATGTGGCCTGCCCAGCGGAGCTGATCGAGTGTGGTCAGTGCTTCAATGCTGGGGGCGTTGGCCTGATCGAGGACGCTAATGCTGGTGCGTCTGTCCTCCCAGAGGATTTGTAGGATCTTGCGGAGACATCATTGGTGGGATTTCTTCAGCGGCTTGAGGTGTCTACTGTATATGGTCCATGTTTCTGAGCCATACAGGAGGGCGGGTATTACTACAGCCCTGTGATCATGACCAGATAATCTGTTTTTGTTATTGTTATGTATTTAACCCTTGGCAACCTGTATCACACCACCACCACCAGAGGGCCTACCTGTTGGAGTCCCAAGGGATCCCAGCATCACTTGGGAGCACTCTATATAAGCAGGCCCCCCACGCAGTACCTGCACTCTGGAGTCTAATTAAAGGAGCTAAGGTCACACTTACTCATTGCTCACAGTACTCAGTTTATCATTTATTATGAGCGTAACAGTTATGTTGATTGAGGGATAAATATTGGCCACGACACCTGTTCATAGATATCATATCATATTATAGGGCACAGAAGAAGGCCATTCCAAAAGACTTTACAGTTCCTTGTGACAGCCAATTTGGTGATAAAGAGTAGATGAGACAAGGAAATGACTCATTGTGATTATCAGGTTTTATTATTTACGCTTCCATAGCTGCTGCTGGTTCTCTGAAAGCAATTTTCTGCTTAAAACCCCCAGGTCCCATAAAAAGCAAAAAAAAAATGGATTTAATGAAGCTAATTTATTTGATAACGCTCCTGTGAAGCGCCTTGAATTGTTTTACTAAGCTCAAGGCGCCATAAAAATGCAAGTTGTTGTTGACCGACATTGGCTTCCGGTTAAGCAACACCTTGATTTCAAAATTCTCATCCTTGTTTTCAAATTCCTCCATGGCCCTCGCCCCTCCCTATCTCTGTAATCTCCTGCAGCCCCACAACCCCCCCGAGATGTCTGCGCTCCTCTAATTCTGCCCTCTTGAGCATTCTTGATTATAATCGCTCAACCATCGGTGGCCATGCCTTTTGCTGCCTAGGCCCCAAGCTCTGGAATTCCCTGCCTAAACCTCCCCGCCTCTCTACCTCTCTTTCCTCCTTCAAGACGCTCCTTAAAACCTACCTCTTTGACCAAGCCTGCGCTAAATTCTACTTATGTAGCTCGGTGTCAAATTTGTTTCTCATGATACTCCTGTGAAGTGCCTTGGGATGTTTCACAACGTTAAAGGCGCTAAATAAATACAAGTTGTTGTTGTTGTTGTTGTTGTTGTTGTTGTTTAGTACAAATTGTAAGTGGATCACTTATAGATCAAGGTGGGCCCGAGGTGTGATCGCTTGTTTGCCTTGAGTTAGGTCCAGTAAGTTTTGAATATGCTGACTATGGATATACTCTTTGTGTAGTCATTGTGAGATTGTATAAGATGGAAACTTGTTTACCTGATGTAATATCAATAAGGTTCACACCGTGTACATACATGCTGGTACCACTAGAGGGTGCAACTGGTGGAGACCGGAGGTTTCCTGCCCTGGTGGCAGGGCCCTGTGTAAAAGGCTGCACACAATGCTGGCACAGCACTCTGGAGTTTGGAATAAAGGACCAAGGTCACTGCAGGTCAAGTACAACATATTGCCTTGTGGAGTCATTATAGACATAACAGAAAGGATGTATTTATAGAGCACCCTTCCTGTCATCAGGTACAATCAAGTACTTTTGAAATGAAGTCACTGTTGTAATGTATGTTAATTTAATACACACAGCAAGGTTCCACAAACAGCAATGTGATGAGTGATTAGATAATCTGCTTTAGTGATCCTGGTTGAGGGAAAAATGTTGGCCAGAACACTGGGGAGAACTCCACAGTTCTTTTTCAAATAGTGTCATGGGATCTTTTACTTTATCATGTTTCTCTGTATCACTGTACTCAGTTGCACCTTTTTCTGAGAGGGCAGGTGTGGCCTCAGTTTAACATCTCATCAGTAAGGTGGCACCTCCAACAGTACATTAACATAGCACCAAAGCAGAGGGGACAGCAGAAGCAGTGCCGCAAAAAAGTTAATGCCGGGGCACTTAGAGACCCAGCTAAGAGAGCCCTATACATCGAGTGCCTCACAGCTAATCTGGCGTGCCTTGATGACCCTGAGATGCTGAATGCTCACAGCGCTTGGGTCTACCCTCCAGGCCTCTATAACCAGTGCCTGTGAAGAGACACTTGGTCACTCAACTAGAAATCATCAAGACTGGTTTGATGAAAATGATCAAGAGATCCAAGAACTAATAGTTCGCAAGCACAGAGCATTTCTGAGCCTCAAGCAACAACCCAACTCGGGAGCAGCAAAGCAATGTTACAGATGGCACAAGGCTGAGGACTAACAAAAAACCCGGTACCTAAAGAACAGGTGGGGGATGGAGAAAGCACAGGAGATACAGCAGCTGGCTGACAGCCAAGATATGTGGGGATTCTTCATTGCAGTCAAGGCCACCTACGGTCCAAATTCCCAAGGCCCCACCCGACTCCTGGCCAAGAATGGGGAGACACTCATCAAGGATACCGAGGCTGTCAGTGCCCACTGGAAGGAGCACTTTGAAGATCTCCTCAATTGATACTCTGCCTTTGACTCGGGTGTTCTTGACTCCATCCCACAGCATGCGACCCGCCACCACCTCAGTGAAACCCCAACATTACACGAGGTAGGCAAAGCCATAAAACAACTCAGAATAACAAGGCAACGGGTGCGATGGAATCCCTGCTGAGGCGCTAAAGTATGGCGGAGAGGCACTGTTGGCACGGATACATGACCTCATCACTCTCATCTGGAGGAAGGAGAGCATGCCGGGAGGTCTCAGAGATGCAGTGATCGTGACCATCTTTAAAAAAGGGGACAAGTCCGACTACAGCAACTGCAGGGGAATCTCCCTGTTATCAGTCACTGGGAAAGTTGTTGCCAGAGTTCTCCTCAACCGTCTTCTCCCTGTGGCCGAGGACTTCCTCCCGGAATCATAGGGCCCAAGTTTCGGCCTCAGTTGCTCCTGATTTTTTGGAGCAACTGGTGTAGAACGGAGTATCTTAGAAATCGGAATTCTTGCCATTTAGTTTGCTCCAGTTCTAGTCATTTAGAACAGTTTCACTTTGGAACAGAATTTTTTTTTCAAAAGGGGACATGTCGGGCCACTTACGCCTGTTTTCAAAGTTTCGGCAGTGAAAACTTACTCCAAACTAACTTAGAATGGAGTAAGTGAAGATTTTTGTACGCTCGAAAAAACCTTGTCTACACTTTAGAAAATCAGGCGTAGGTTACAAATCAGGCGTCGGGAATGGGGGGAGGGGGTGTTTAAAGGGAAGTTTACAAACATTAAACACTTCAGTTTTACAAATAAAGAGCCATCATCAATAATAAATGATAAAAACATCAATAAATCAACCAATAAACCAATCAAAAAAAATTAATAAGAAATAATTTTTTTTTTAATTAATTAAAAAAACATTTTCTACTTACCGACTGCAGCACCGGGAGCCCTCCAACAGCGTGCTGGGATGTCCCCCCCAGTGTGTCTCTGTCAGTGTCTCTATCTCTCTGTCTGTCTGTCTATGTGTGTCTCTCACTCTCTGTCTGTCAGTGTCTGTGTTTCTGACAGCGAGGGGAGGGGGAAGGATGGGGAGGGGGGGAGGAGGGGTGGTGGAGTGGGGAAGAGGGGGGAGCGCGGGTCGGGGCGGAGGGGATGGAGGGTCGGTCGGGGGGGGGGGCAGATCGGTCGGGGGGGCGGGGAGATCGGTCGGAGGGGGGAGGAGATCGGTCGGGAGCGCCGGTCGGTCGGGGTGGGGGGTGGAGATCGGTCGGGAGCGGGGGAAGCGGAGGTCGGGTCGGTGGGGGGGGGGCGGTGCTGTGGTTGCGGGAGTCAAGTTGGGTCGGGTCTGGAGGAAGCAGGAGCTGGGCGTGGGAGGCAGCCTTATGCACGCAGCCCCAGTGAGGCCATTCGGCCAGGGCTAGGGGCTGCGTGCTTCAGGCCCCTCCCACACAGTTTTGGGCGCCTGGAGCTACTGCGCATGTGCAGAGGTCCCGGCACTGTTTTCAGCGCAGGGACCTGGCTCCGCCCCCTACAGCTTGTGCTGCGCCGCGCCGAGGGCCAGAGGACCAGCAGGGAGCCGGAGAATCTGAAAGTTTTTTTCAGGCGCACTTTGTGGCGCGATAAACGGGCGTCGGCGCAGCCCGAAACTTGGGCCCTCTGTATGGATTTCTCCCCTACAGGACACAACGGAAATGATCTTTGCAGCGCGACAGCTGCAGGAAAAATGCAGGAAGCATCGCCAGCCCTTATACATGGCCTTTTTCGATCTTACAAAGGCCTTTGACACTGTCAACCGTGAGAGTCTATGGAGCGTCCTCGTCCCTTTTGGATGCCCCCAAAAGTTTGTCAACTTCCTTCACCTGCTCCACGACAACATGCAGGCCGTGATCCTTAACAATGGATCCATTACAGACCCAATCCACGTCCGGACCGGGGTCAAACAGGGCTGCGTCATCGCTCCAACCCTTTTCTCAATCTTCCTCGCTGCCATGCTCCACCTCACACTGAACAAGCTCCCCGCTGGAGTGCAACTAAACTACAGGCCAGGTCCAAGATCACCCCAACATAGAAACATAGAAAATATAGAAACATAGAAAATAGGTGCAGGAGTAGGCCATTCGGCCCTTCGAGCCTGTATCGCCATTCGATATGATCATGGCTGATCATTCCTTCAGTATCCCTTTCCTGCTTTCTCTCCATAACCCTTGATCCCCTTAACCGTAAGGGCCATATCTAACTCCCTCTTGAATATATCCAATGAACTGCCATCAACAACTCTCTGCAGCAGGAAATTCCACAGGTTAACAACTCTCTGAGTGAAGAAGTTGCTCCTCATCTCAGTCTTAAACGGCCTGCCCCTTATTCTAAGACTTTGTCCCCAGATTCTGGACTTCCCCAACATCGGGAACATTCTTCCCGCATCTAGCCTGTCTAGTCTAGTCAGAATCTTATATGTTTCTATGAGATCCCCTCTCATCCTTCTAAACTCCAGTGAATAAAGGCCCAGCTGATCCAGTCTCTTCTCGTATGTCATTCCAGCCATCCCTGGAATCAGTCTGGTGAACCTTCGCTGCACTCCCTCAATAGCAAGAACGTCCTTCCTCAGATTAGGAGACCAAAACTGAACACAATATTCCAGGTGAGGCCTCACTAAGCCCTGTACCACTGCAGTAAGACCTCCCTGCTCCTATACTCAAATCCCCTAGCTATGAAGGCCAACATACCATTTGCCTTCTTCACCGCCTGCTGTACCTGCATGCCAACTTTCAATGACTGATGAACCATGACACCCAGGTCTCATTGCACCTCCCCTTTTCCTAATCTTCCGCCATTAAGATAATATTCTGCCTCCGTGTTTTTGCCACCAAAGTGGATAACCTCACATTTATCCACATTATACTGCATCTGCCACGCGTTTGCCCACTCACCTAACCTGTCCAAGTCACCCTGCAGCCTTTTAGCATCCCCCTCACAGCTCACACCGCCACCCAGCTTAGTGTCATCTGCAAACTTGGAGATATTACACTCAATTCCATCATCTAAATCATTAATATATATTGTAAAGAGCTGGCGTCCCAGTACTGAGCCCTGCGGCACTCCACTAGTCACTGCCTGCCATTCTGAAATGGACCCGTTAATCCCGACTCTCTGCTTCCTGTCTGCCAACCAGTTCTCTATCCACGTCAGTACATTACCCCCAATACCATGTGCTTTGATTTTGCACAACAATCTCTTGTGTGGGACCTTGTCAAAAGCCTTTTGAAAGTCCAAATACACCACATCCACTGGTTCTCCCTTGTCCACCCTACTAATTACATCCTCAAAAAATTCCAGAAGATTTTTCAAGCATGATTTCCCTTTCATAAATCCATGCTGACTTGGACCAATCCTATCACTGCTCTCCAAAGGCGCTGCTATTTCATTGTTAATGATCGATTCCAACATTTTCCCCACCACCGATGTCAGGCTAACTGGTCTATAATTACCGTTTTCTCTCTCCCTCCTTTTTTAAAAAGTGGTGTTACATTAGTAATCCTCCAGTCCATAGGAACTGATCCAGAGTCAATAGACTGTTGGTAAATTATCACTAATGCATCCACTATTTCTAGGGCCACTTCCTTAAGTACTCTGGGATGTGGACTATCAGGCCCCGGGGATTTATCGGCCTTCAACCCCGTCAATTTCCCCAACACAATTTACCGCCTAATAAGGATATCCTTCAGTTCCTCCTTCTCACTCGTCCTTCGGACCCCTAGTACATCAGGAAGGTTATTTGTGTCTTCCTTTGTGAAGACAGAACCAAAGTACTTGTTCAATTGGTCTGCCATTTCTTTGTTCCCCATTATAAATTCACCCAAATCTGACTGCAAGGGACCAACGCTTGTCTTCACTAATCTTTTTCTCTTCACATACCTATAGAAGCTTTTGCAATCATTTTTTATGTTTCTGGCAAGCTTCCTCTCATACTCTATTTCCCCCCTCTTAATTAAACCCTTTGTCCTCCTCTGCTGTATTCTAAATTTCTCCCAGTCCTCCGGCTTGCTACTTTTTCTGGAAAATTTGTATGCCTCTTCCTTGGATTTAACACTATCCTTAATTTCCCTTGTTAGCCACGGTTGAGCCACCTTCCCCGTTTTATTTTTACTCCAGACAGGGATGTACAATTGTTGAAGTTCGTCCATATGATCTTTAAAGGTTTACCATTGCCTATCCACTGTCAACCCTTTAAGTATCATTTGCCAATCTAATCTAGCCAATTCGCGCTTCATACCATCAAAGTTACCTTTCCTTAAGTTCAGGACCCTAGTTTCTGAATTAACTTTGTCACTCTCCATCTTAATAAAAAATTCTACCATATTATGGTCACTCTTCCCCAAGAAGCCTCGCATAACAAGATTGCTAATTAGTCCCTTCTCATTACACATCACCCAGTCTAGGATGGCCAGCTCTCTGGTTGGTTCCTCGACATATTGGTCTAGAAATCCATCCCTAATGCACTCCAGGAAATCCTCCTCCACCGCATTGCTATCAGTTAGGTTAGCCCAATCAATATGTAGATTAAAGTCACCCATGATTACTGCTGTACCTTTATTGCACACATCCCTTATTTCTTGTTTAATGCTATCCCCAACCTCACTACTACTGTTTGGTGGCCTGTACACAACTCCCACTAGTGTTTTCTGCCCTTGGTATTCCACCCATACTGATTCCACATCATCCAAGCTAATGTCCTTTCTTACAATTGCATTAATTTCCTCTTTAACCAGCAACGCCACCCCGGCTCCTTTTCCTTTCTGTCTATCCTTCCTAAATGCTGAATACCCCTGGATGCTAAGTTCCCAGCCTTGGTCACCCTGGAGCCATGTATCCGTGATGCCAATCACATCATACCCGTCCTCCTTATTCCGAATACTCCTAGCATTGAGGGACAGAGCCTTCAGGCTTGTTTTTTTAACACACTTTGACCCTTTAGAATTCTGCTGTAAAGTGGCTCTTTTTGTTTTTTGCCTTGGGTTTCTCTGCCCTCCACTTTACTATTCCCCTTTCTATCTTTTGCTTCTGCTTCCATTTTATTCCCCTCTGTCTCCCTGCAGAGGTTCCCATCTCCCTGGCATATTAGTTTAACTCCTCCCAAACAGCACTAGCAAACACTCCCCCAGGACATTAGTTCCGGTCCTGCCCAGGTGCAGACCGTCTGGTTTGTACTGCTCCCACCTCCCCCAGAATCGGTTCCAATGCCCCAGGAATTTGAATCCCTCCTCTCTGCACCACTGCTCAAGCCATGTATTCATCTGAGCTATCTTGCCATTCCTACTCTGACTAGCACGTGGCACTGGTAGCAATCTTGAGATTACTACTTTTGAGGTCCTACTTTTTAACTTAGCTCCTAGCTCCCTACATTCGTCTCGTAGGACCTCATCCCGTTTTTTACCTATATCGTTGGTACCTATATGCACCACGACAACTGGCTGTTCACCCTCCCTTTTCAGAATGTCCTGCACCCGCTCCGAGACATCCTTGACCCTTGCACCAGGGAGGCAACATACCATCCTGGAGTCTCGGTTGTGGCCGCAGAAACCTCTGTCATTGAGCTACAGTACAAGGACGATGCCTGCGTTTGCGCTCATTCTGAGGCTGAACTCCAGGATATAGTCGATGTATTCACCGAGGCATATGAAAGCATGGGCCTCACGCGTAACATCCGTAAGACAAAGGTCCTCCACCAGCCTATCCTCGCCACACAGCACTGCTCCCCAGTCAGCTAGATCCACGGCATGGCCCTCCACAACATGGACCATTTCCCATACCTCGCGAGCCTCATCAACAAAAACAGACATTAATGCGGAGATTCAACATCGCCTCCAGTGCTCCAGTGCAGCCTTCGGCAGCCTGAGGCAAAGAGTGCATGAAGACCACGCCCTCAAATCTACCACCAAGCTCATGGTCTACAGGGCTGTAGTAATACCCGCCCTCCTGTATGGATCAGAGGCATGGACGATGTACAGAAGACACCTCAATTCGCTGGAGATATATCACCAACGATGTCTCCGCAAGATCCTGCAAATCCACTGGCGCACCAACATCAGTGATCTCATCCAGGCTAACATCCCCAGTATTGAAGCACTGACCATACTTGATCAGCTTCGCTGGGCAGGCTACATAGTTTGCATCCCAGACACGAGCCTCCCTAAGAAAATGATCTATGCGGAACTCCTTCACGGCAAACGAGCCAAAGGTGGGCAGTGGAAATGTTACAAGGACACCCTCAAAGCCTCCCTGATAAAGTGCGACATCACCACTGACACCTGGGAGTCCCTGGCCAAAGACCGCCCTAGGGAGTTGAGCTTTTTGAATCTCAATGCCGAGAGCATGAAGAGGTCAAGCGCAGGCAGCAGAAGGACATTGCATCAAATCAATCCCACCCACCTCTTCCCCCGACGAATGTCTGTCCCACCTGTGACAGAGTCTGTGGCTCTCGTATTGGACTGTTCAGCCACCAAAGAACTCACTTCAGCAGTGGAAGCAAGTCTTCCTCAATTCCAAGGGACTGCCTATGATGATGATAAGGATGATGACAGCATTCCCTCAGTACTGCACTGAAGCGTCAGATTAGATTTTGTGCTCAAGATTCTGGAGTGGGGTTTGAACCATTGACCTTCTGACTCAAAGGCACTGAACCAAGGCTACTCCTATGATATGCTCATATAGCATAACAGTTAGGTACTCTGACCCCCATGTGCTTGGACCAAAGAGATTTAAACATAGTTACAGTTTCTGCTCCTGATCACTTTCCATTCTGGAAAGTTTATGTGTGTAGTTGTAAGCTGGAGAAAATCAGACATGGGTCACCTCTCCATTGTCAGATAGCCTCGTTCAGTACGGTGCAATAGAAATTGCTGACAAGCCACGGGTATGGCTATGGTGACACTGATTTAGACACATGCTCTAATTTTAGTTGTAAATGCCTTGCATACAGTTGTACAAATCATTTCAGCCGTGGCTCAGTTTTGCCTCTGAGTCAGAAGGTTGTGGGTTCAAATTCCACTCCAGAGACTTACACACAAAAATCTAAGTTGAAACTCCAGTGCAGTACTGAGGGAGTGCAGCACTGTTGGATGTGCCATCTTTCGGATGAGGCGTTAAACCGAGGCCCCATCTGCCCTCTCATGTGGACGTAAAATATCCCATGGCAGTATTTCAAACAAGAGCAGGGGTGTCCTGGCCAATATTTATTCCTCAATCAACATCACAAAAACAGATTAACTGGTCATTATCACATTGCTTGATTGGCACCCCATCCACCATCTTAAACATTCACTCCCTCCACCACTGGCATAACCGCCTGAGGAAAAGAGTGTTCGAAGATCAGGCCCTCAAATTTGCCACCAAGCTCATGGTCTACAGGGCTGTAGTGATACCCGCCCTCCTGTAGGCTGAGAGACGTGGACTATATATAATAGACACCTCAAATCGCTGGAGAAATATCACCAATGATGTCTCCGCAAGATCCTGCAAATCCCCTGGGAGGACAGATGCACCAACGTTAGCGTCCTCGACCAGGCCAACATCCCCAGCATTGAAGCACTGACCACACTCGACCAGCTCTGCTGGGCGGGCCACATTGTTTGCATGCCTGACACAAGACTCCCAAAGCAAGCGCTCTACTCGGAACACACGAGGTGGGCAGAGGAAACATTTTCAAGGACACCCTCAAAGCTTCCTTGATAAAATGCAACATCCCCACCAACACCTGGGAGTCCCTAGCCATAGACCACCCTAAGTGAAGGAAGTGCATCCGGGAGTGTGCTGAGCACCTCGAGTCTCATCGCTGAGAGCATACAGAAACCAGGCGCAGGCAGCCGAAGGAGCATGTGGCAAACTAGTCCCACCCATTCATTCCCTCAACCACTGTCTGTCCCACCTGTGACAGAAACTGTAATTCCCGTATTGGACTGTTCAGTCACCTAAGAACTCATTTTTAGAGTGGAAACAAGTCTTCCTCGATTTCGAGGGACTGCCTATGATGATGACCGTGGCTGCGGTGTGTACCATCTACAAGATGTACTGCAGCAACTCACCAAGGCTTCTTCGGCAGCACCTGCCAAACCCACGACCTCTACCACATAGGGCAACAGGCGCATGGGAGCACCATCACCTGTAAGATCCCCTCCAAGTCACACACCATCCTGACTTGGAAATATATCACCGTTCCTTCATCGTCGCCGGGTCAAAATCCTGGAACTCCTCCCTAACAGCACTATGGGAGTACCTTCACCACACGGACTGCAGTGGTTCAAGAAGACAGCTCACCACAACCTTCTCACGGGCAATTAGGGATGGGCCATAAATGCCGGCCTTGCCAGCGACACCCACATCCCATGATCAATATTTCTAAATCTATCTTCTTCCCTTTCCTTCCCTTCCCTTTTCTTCCTTCCTTCCTTTCTTTCTTTCTTTCTAGCTGACATAAATCAGGCAAGTTCTGTAGTGGACAAGCAATCTGGTTTACCACATAAACAGCACAGATGGAAATTGTTGCCAGTATCTTGAGAAAAGGAGAGCAGGGGATAAGATTGAAAATTCTACTGTGTATGAATAGGTGCGACTCAAATCATGTAAGCCCAATAGCCTTTGATTCTTCAGTAGTTTTTTAAATTAAACTTTTGATCTTTTCGCTCAGTGCCAAACTCTCAGCAGTGCACATGCTGGTTTAATAGCTCTCACTGTATTCCTAGAGGAGGTGCAATGCAGCTGAAGATCACTAGTTAGGCCACAGCTAGAGTACTGCGTACAGTTGTAGTCACCACGTTACAGGAAAGATGCGATTGCACTAGAGAGGGTACAGAGGAGATTTACGAGGGTATTGCCTGGACTGGAGAATTTTAGCTATGAGGAAAGATTGGATAGGCTGGGGTTGGTTTTTCTGGAACTGAGGAGGCTGAGGGGAGACCTATTTGAGGTGTATAAAATTATGAGGGTCTAGATAGAGTGGATAGGAAGGACCTATTCCTCTTAGCAGAGGGTCAACAACCAAGGGGCATAGATTTTAAAAAGTGATAGGAGGTTTAGAGGGGATTTGAGGAGAAATTTATTCACCTAGAGGGCGGTGGGGGTCTGGAACTCACTGCCTGAAAGGGTGGTAGAGGCAGAAACCCTCACCACATTTAAAAAGTACTTGGATATGCACTTGAAGTGCAATAACCTACAAGGCTACGGACCAAGAGCTGGAAAGTGGGATTATGCTGGATAGCTCTTTGTCAGCCGGTACGGACATGATGGGACGAATGGCCTCATTCTGTGCTGCAAGTTTCTATGGTCAGTGTGCTAGTGATGCTCCTCCCAGTATCGAGAGAACAATTGCATAAACCAGAAGCATCACCTAACTTGTGAGGGCAAACCTATCTTTCACATATTTCACGAACAAACTTTCTCTCCTGAAAACGCTGTCTTTCTAAGGTTATTTTGGTTTCCTACCCATAAAGAAAGAAAGACTTGCATTTATATAGCACTTTTCTCAACCTCAGGACGTCCCAAAGTGCTATACAACCAATGAAGTGCTTTTGAAGTGTTCCCACTGTTGTAATGTAAGAAACGGCAGACAATTTGCGCTCACATAAACCGCAATGTGATAATGACCAGATCATCTGTTTTAGTGAAATAAAACCAGAAAATGCTGGATATTCAGCAGGTCAGGCAGCACCTGTGGAGAGAGAAATAGAGTTAACGTTTCAGGTCGATGACCTTTCGTCAGAACTGGAGAAAGTTAAGAGATGTAATAGATTTTATGCAAGTACAGATCAGAGGGGAGGGAAGTAACTCGGGGAAGACGGATCACCTTCTTCCAACCCCCTTTACCCCCACACCCGATTTCTTGGAAAGTTCAGTGGGAGTGTTACAAGGGGCACCATTGGACTGGATGAAATCCGGAAGTCACGACAATGTCACTATTCACTTCATACCCAATAAACCTGTTAACAATCTGTGACCCACACACAATGCCCATCTATGAATTGGAGGCGGGTAGGGGGTTAACTTGGGTTGGTGGGCATAAACTTGGGCTGGGGGTAAGGAACTTGGGCTGGGAGAGGCATGAACTCGGGGGGGGGGGTGTGGGGGTGTGGGAAGGAACTTGGGTTGGGGGAGGCATGTACTTGGGCTGGTGAGGGGTTGGTGGGTAAGGAACTTGGGCCGCGGGAAGTGTGCACTTGGGTTGGGATGGGGGTCAGGAACCTGGGAGGCCTTTGCTGGGTTGGTGTAGCTCTATCCCCTCTGGGTTCTGATGTCAGAATGGCTCGAATTACACTTTGCAAAGTCACTCAGAACTTGGGCTGGGCGGTTCCAATTACACATTTCAGAGAATCTTCTGCGTGTGGCTTATCCTCCAAGGGGACCAATCAGCAATCGGGTCATGTGACAATGGAGAGCCAATCAAAGCCAATCAGACCATTTTCACAGTGCAAATAACTGCATCCTCAGTTTGACATCTCATTGTTCTTCTTAGAGCAGAAAATGTTGAGAGGAGATTTGATAAAGGTGTTGAAAATCATGAGGGGTCGGGACAGAGTAGTTAGAGAGAAACTGTTCCCATTGGCAGAAAGGTCATGAACCAGAGGACACAGATTCAAGGTGTTTGGCAAAAGAACCAAAAGTGACATGAGGAAAGAATATTTTTACACAGCGAGTGGTTAGGATCTGGAATGCGCTGCCTGAAAGGGTGGTGGAGGCAGACTCAATCACAGCTTTCAAGAGGGTACCGAAGGAAATAAAATTGCAGGACTATAGGGGAAGGGCAGGAGAGTGGGACTAGCTGAAGTGCTCTGTCAGAGAACTGGCACGGGCTCGAGGGGCTGAATGGCCTCCTTCTGTGCTGTCAACTTTCTATGATTCATCCAAAAGACGCATTTCTGACAGTGCAGTGCTCCCTCAGTACTGCGCTGGAGTGTCAGCCTAGATTTTTGTGCACATGTCTCTGGAGTGGGACTTGAACCCACAACCTTCTGACTCAGAGACTCAAGGTAGGAAGGCATTGCTGTGTGCAACGAGATCGTCAACTCAAAGAGGGGAAAAAATGCGGACAAGTCTGATTTTGCACAGGGCAGGGTGTAGGGGAGGATGTGAGCTTCCTCTTAGTCAGAGCTGAGTAATACCCTATTATTTATCAGTTCCCTTATTAATTCACTTTTTTGATCTTTTCTTTTCCTGATCTTTTCCTGCTGGTAGAGTTATTGAACGTTCCGTTCTCGACATTAATAGTACATGAGTAATATTGTGAGTTTATGCTGTTGGCACACAACCTCGCTAGATAGGAACAGGAGCAGGGCCATTCAGCCCCTTGAGTCTGTTCCGCCTTTCAATTCGATCATGGCTGATCTGTATCTGAACTCCATCTACCCACCTTGGTTCTGTAATCCTTAATACCCTTGCATAGCACAAATCTATCAAATTCAGTTTAGAAATTTTCTTTTGACCCTCAGCCTCAACAGTTTTTTGTGGGAGCGAGTTCTAGATTTCCACTAGCCTTTGTGTGAAAAAGTGCTTCCTGACATCACCCCCTGAACAACCTAGCTATAATTTTTAGGTTATTTTATGTTCTTTTACCCCGTTGTTCTGGACTCCCCCCACCAGGGGATAGAGTTTTGCTTTATCTACCTTCTCAAATCCTTTAATCATTTTTAACACCTCAATTAGATCATCCCTTAATCTTCGATACTCAAGGGAATACAAGCTAGTTGTAGTCAGAGATTGGAACGGACACAAAAGACTTGATTCACCAACCAGCGCTCAATAGGGAGGCTCCACACCCTCAGCAGGATCTCACAGAATGACCTACAATACGTATAACTTAAAAGGGTAGGCTGCGTTTCTCTCATGACAGGCAGAGTGATACCCTCTCCGTCAATCAACTGAACCTCCTCTTCAAAATTTTGCAACAGCTTACACACAGGGGAAAATTATTTAAGGAGGGATAGAAACATAGAAAATAGGTGCAGGAGCAGGCCATTCGGCCCTTCGAGCCTGCACCACCATTCAATATGATCATGGCTGATCATTCACCTCAGTACCCCATTCCTGCCTTCTCTTCATACCCCCTGATCCCTTTAGCCGTAAGGGCCACATCTAACTCCCTTTTGAATATATCCAACGAACTGACCTCAACAACTTTCTGTGGTCGGGAATTCCACAGGTTCACAACTCTCTGAGTGAAGAAGTTTCTCCCCAGCTCGGATATACTTGCATTGGAGGCAGTTGAGAGAAGGTTCACCCCGGTGATTCCTGAGATGAAGGGGTTGGCTAATGAAGAAAGGTTGAGCAAGATGAGGGGGTTGACTTGAGGATAGGTTGAGTAGGTTGGGCCTCTACTCATTGGAGTTCAAAAGAATGAGAGGTGATCTTATTGAAACGTATAGAATTATGAGGGGCTTGACAGGGTAGATGCAGAGAGGATGTTTCCCCTCATAGGGGAATCTAAACTAGGGGGCACAGTTTCAGAATAAGGGATCATGCATTTAAAATGGAGATGAGAAGGAATTTCTTCTCTCAGAGAGTCGTGAATCTTTGGAATTCTTTACACCAGAGAGCTATGGAGGCTGGGTCATTGAATATATTTAAGAAGGAGATAGACAGATTTTTGAATGATAAGGGAGTCAAGGGTTATGGGGAGCGGGCAGGGAAGTGGAGTTGAGCCCAAGATCAGATCAGCTATGATCTCATTGAATGGCGGAGCAGGCTCGAGGGGCCAAATGGCCTACTCCCGCGCCTATATCTTATGTTCTTATATTCTTAGGTTATGTTTATCTCCACCCCATTTTTGTTGTAACAGTGTCAAGCTGCCTCAGTGGTAGCAAACCTGTCTCTGAGTCAACAATTGCGGATTTAAACCCCACTTCAGGGCTTGACCAAATAATCTGCATCAATAGTCCCTTTCCGCTTTTTAGATGAGATGCTAAATTTGTTCAAGTGAATGCAAAAGATTCCTTGACACTATTTTAAATAAGAATGGAGAGTTCTCTCCATGATCAGGCCAACCTTCGTCTCTCAACCAACAATCACAACTTGTATTTATATAGCGCCTTTAACATAGTACATCATTCCAAGGCGCTTCACAGGAGCATTATCAACCAAAATTTGACCCCAAGCCACATAAGGAGATATTAGGGCAGATGATCAAAAGCTGGGCCAAAACGGTAGGTTTTAAGAAGCTTCTTAAAGGAGGAAAGAGAGGTAGAGAGGCGGAGAGGTTTAGGGAGTGAATTCCAGAGCTTAGGGCCTGAGCAGCTGAAAGCATGGCCACCAATGGGGGAGCAATGAAAATTGGGTGCTCAAGAGGGCAGAATTGGAGGAGCGCAGAGATCTCAGAGGGTTGTGGGGCTGGAGGGGATTACAGAGATAGGGAGGGGCGAGGCCATGGAGGGATTTGCAAACATCAATGAGAATTTTTAAATCGAGCTGTTGCCGACCATACACACCTATTTGTACTGGCCCATAATGTGAACAAATCTCTCATTCTCATTTACAAATCTCTTCATGCCTCTGCACCACGCTCCAGACCTACGTGCCAGTATGTACCCTTTGTTCTTCCAACTCTGGTTTCCTTTACATATTCCCTTCCCTCAGTCCACCTTTTGGTGCTGTAACCATTCAGCCATCTTAGACACCACACTCTTGAAACTCTCTCCCTCCACCCCATCTACCTTTAACTGTCATCTTCAAAAGCTTTCTCATAACCTACCTCTTCGCCCATATAGAATCATAGAAGTTTACAGCACGGATGGAGGCCATTTCGGCCCACCGTGTCTGCGCCGGCCAACAAGAGGCTATCCAGCCTAATCCCACTTTCCAGCTCTAGGTCCTTAACTCTGCAGGTTACAGCACTTCAAGTGCACATCCAAGCACTTTTTAAATGTGGTGAGGGTTTCTGCCTCTACCACCCTTCCAGACCCCCACAGTCCTCTGCGTGAAGAAATGTCCCCTCAAATCCATGAACTCCAAGGTCCCTTTGTTCCTCTGCACTTCTCAATGCCCTACCATTTAATGTGTATTCTCTTTTCTTGTCAGCCTTCCCCAAATCATTACCTCAGACTTCTCTGGATTAAATTCCATTTGAAACTGTTCTGCCCACCTGACCAGTTAATTGATATCTTCCTGCAGTCCGCAGCTTTCTTTTTCATTGTATACCACAAAAAGCAAGGGACCCAGCACTGAGCCCTATGGAACCCCACTGGAAACATCCTTCCAGTCACAAATCACCCATCAACCATTACCCTTTGCTTTCTGTCTTTGAGCCAATTTTGGATCCAACTTGCCACTTTGCGCTGGATCAAATGGGCTTTTGCTTTCGTGACCAGTCTGCCATGTGGGACCTTATCGAAAGCTTTGCTAAAATCCATAAACATTACATCATACGCACTGCCCTCATCGACCCTCCTGGTTACCTCCTCAAAAAATTCCAATCAAGTTAGTCAGACATGACCTTCCTTTAACAAATCCATGCTGACTGTCCTTCATTAACCCGTGCCTTTCTAAATGTAGATTTATCCTGTCCTTCAGGACTTTTTCCAATAATTTTCCCATGACTGAGGTTAGGCTGACTGGCCTGTAATTACTCGGTCTATCCCTTTCTCCCTCTTAAACAAAGGTAGTCCAGTCCTCCAGTCCTCGAGCACCACACCTGAAGCCAGAGAGGATTGGAAAATGATCGTCAAAGCCTCTGCTATTTCCTTTTTTGCTTCGCTTAACAGCCAGGGATACATTTCATCCAGGCCTGGGGACTTACCTACTTTCAAAACTGTTAAACCCCTTAATAACTCCTCTCTCTATGTTTATTTCATCTAATATTTCACACTTCTCCTCCTCGATAGCAGTGTCTGCATCGCCCTCTCTTTTGTGAAAACAGACGCAAAGTATTCATTAAGAACCATACCCACATCTTCCACCTCCACACCTTTCATCAACCTTCCCAAACTCGTCGCCTACTACGGCTGGGCCCACCCTCACCTTTGTGATAAGTTTTACCCGATGAAAGGTGCCATATAATTGCAAGTTGTCATTATTGATTCCTCCTTAAAAGTGTTCCTATTGAAACAAATATGACACTGAAAGTATCAATGCTATCCTATCCATCTCAGGACCAAAAAACAATACAGTACTTATGAGTTAGCAGTATTCATATAAAACTATTGATCCTTGATATACTGCGGGGGGGGGGGGGGCTCCAGTTATAATTAATTCTCTTGTGGGGATTTCAAAACTGGTGAACTCCTTACTTCATTCTCTTCTCTTCCCGCCCGCCCGCCACCCCCCCAACACCACCCCCACTGCCCCCCCCACCGCCGCCCCTCCCCACGCCTCACCACAATCAGGAAAGGATGAACAGGCTGGGTCACTTTTTTCTTGAAACGAGAAGGCTGAGGGGTGACCTAATGGAGGTCTTTAAAGTTATAAAAGACTTTGATAGAGTAGCTAGAGAGAGAGAGAGAGTTTCCACTTGGGATGTTTTACTATGTTAAAGGCGCTATATAAATACACGTTGTTGTGCGGAAGAGCAAAACTAGAGGCAGTCAATATAAGATAGTCACCAAGAAATCCAATAGGGAATTCAGAAGAAACTTCTTTACCCAAAGAGTGGTGAGAATGTGGAACGCACTATCGCAGGGAGTGGTTGAGGCGAATGGTAAAGATGAATTTAAGTTGAAGTTGGATAAGCAAATGAGGGAGAAGATAATAGAGGGTTATGCTGATAGAGTTAGATGAGGAAGGATAGGAGGAGGCTCTAGTGGAGCATATATGCTGTCATGGAGCATATATGTTGGGCCAAATGGCCTGTTTCTTTGCTGTATATTCTCTATAATTCGATGTACTATTCATGCTTTTAATTCTCAAGCTTAGTGTCACCTATTTAATTCTTCCGCACTTACGATGATTCAATCTTGGTGGGTTCCTGCACTCCAAGAACAATGGACAGATTTTGCGGTTCGTATGGCTCCTTTGAAATCCACCACAATTTTAGGATTTCCGCATGCGCTTGCGAAATCCCGAACTTGCTGTCTGTCTACATACGCGATGACAGGCCATCTGCGTGGGCCACGAAAAAGCACTCGCTGAAGCAGAGTTGAGCTATTTGTCCACCAACTGGCCGGCAATTGCACACGTAAGTGTTACGGTTGATGCGAGCAGGCACAGGGCCTGTTTGTATCAGCATAAGAGGATACCTCTGGCATTAATTCAACATTTCTAGATCATAAATTATACACATACACTGTATCAAATGAGTTTTTGCCTAAATTTGGCCCAGATTACAGTTTTCATGTTGACTAAAATTAACGAAAAATGTAATTTTTAGTGAGGTTGGTGGAATGAAGGCAATTTTGGATACAATTCCAATTCTGTAAGTTGTAATTAGATTAGATTTCGGGATTCCATTACATTTCATGATGGGATTCTCTTCGGAAATGATTAAAATGGATTGCTGCTTTGTGATTGGAAGGCCCACGCAATCCCAGGTAGGTTTCCACACTTCTGCGTCCCTGGGATCCGTGGGCCATTATATTGCCCTCGGCCAGCAGATAGGATCGTAATTCTTTCGTGTGTCAGAGACATCCTCTGGAGATACGCCTCCGACAGCAATTTTTGGACCAACTTATTAATTATATCAATACATCATCTTAGCATATTGAAATCATAGAACCATAGAATCATAGAATCATAGAGGTTTGAAGGCCGATAAATCCCCAGGGCCTGATGGACTGCATCCCGGAGTACTTAAGGAGGTGGCCTTGGAAATAGTGGATGCATTGACAGTCATTTTCCAACATTCCATTGACTCTGGATCAGTTACTATGGAGTGGAGGGTAGCCAATGTAACCCCACTTTTTAAAAAAGGAGGGAGAGAGAAAACAGGGAATTATAGACCGGTCAGCCTGACCTCAGTAGTGGGTAAAATGATGGAATCAATTATTAAGGATGTCATAGCAGCGCATTTGGAAAATGGTGACATGATAGGTCCAAGTCAGCATGGATTTGTGAAAGGGAAATCATGCTTGACAAATCTTCTGGAATTTTTTGAGGATGTTTCCAGTAAAGTGGACAAAGGAGAACCAGTTGATGTGGTATATTTGGACTTTCAGAAGGCTTTCGACAAGGTCCCACACAAGAGATTAATGTGCAAAGTTAAAGCACATGGGATTGGGGTAGTGTGCTGACGTGGATTGAGAACTGGTTGTCAGACAGGAAGCAAAGAGTAGGAGTAAATGGGTACTTTTCAGAATGGCAGGCAGTGACTAGTGGGGTACCGCAAGGTTCTGTGCTGGGGCCCCAGCTGTTTACATTGTACATTAATGATTTAGACGAGGGGATTAAATGTAGTATCTGCAAATTTGCGGATGACACTAAGTTGGGTGGCAGTGTGAGCTGCGAGGAGGATGCTATGAGGCTGCAGAGTGACTTGGATAGGTTAGGTGAGTGGGCAAATGAATGGCAGATGAAGTATAATGTGGATAAATGTGAGGTTATCCACTTTGGTGGTAAAAACAGAGAGAAAGACTATTATCTGAATGGTGACAGATTAGGAAAAGGGAAGGTGCAACGAGACCTGGGTGTCATGGTACATCAGTCATTGAAGGGTGGCATGCAGGTACAGCAGGCGGTTAAGAAAGCAAATGGCATGTTGGCCTTCATAGCGAGAGGATTTGAGTACAGGGGCAGGGAGGTGTTGCTACAGTTGTACAGGGCCTTGGTGAGGCGACACCTGGAGTATTGTGTACAGTTTTGGTCTCCGAACTTGAGGAAGGACATTCTTGCTATTGAGGGAGTGCAGCGAAGATTCACCAGACTGATTCCCGGGATGGTGGGACTGACCTATCAAGAAAGACTGGATCAACTGGGCTTGTATTCACTGGCGTTCAGAAGAATGAGAGGGGACCTCATAGAAACTTTTAAAATTCTGACGGGTTTAGACAGGTTAGATGCAGGAAGAATGTTCCCAATGTTGGGGAAGTCCAGAACCAGGGGTCACAGTCTAAGGATAAGGGGTAAGCCATTTAGGACTGAGATGAGGAGAAACTTCTTCACCCAGAGAGTGGTGAACCTGTGGAATTCTCTACCACAGAAAGTAGTTGAGGCCAATTCACTAAATATATTCAAAAGGGAGTTAGATGAAGTCCTTACTACTCGGGGGATCAAGGGGTATGGCGAGAAAGCAGGAAGGGGGTACTGAAGTTTCATGTTCAGCCATGAACTCATTGAATGGCGGTGCAGACTAGAAGGGCTGAATGGCCTGCTCCTGCACCTATTTTCTATGTTTCTATGTTTCTATGTTTACAGCACGGAAGGAGGCCATTTCGGCCCATCGTGTCCGCACCGGCCAACAAGAGGCTATCCAGCCTAATCCCACATTCCAGCTCCAGGTCCGTAACCCTGCAGGTTATAGCACTTCAAGTACTTTTTAAATGTGGTGGGAGTTTCTGCCTCAACCACCCTTTCAGGTAGTGAGTTCCAGACCCTCACAACGCTCTGCGTGAAGAAATTTCCCTTCAAATCCTTCTAAATCTTCTGCCAATGACTTTAAATTTAGGCCCCCTGATTGTTGACTTCTCTGCTAAGGAAAATAGGCCTTTCTATCCACTATATCTAGGCCCCTCAGAATTTTATACACCTCAATGAGGTCTCCCCTCAGTCTCCTCTGTTCCAAGGAAAACAAATCCAGCCTATCCAATCTGTCCTCACAGCTAAGATTCTCCACTCCCGGCAGCATCCTTGTAAATCTCCTCTGCACCCTCTCCAGTGCAATCACGTCCTTCTTGCAATGCGGTGACCAGAACAGAACACAGTACTCCAGCTGTGGCCTAACCAGTGTTTTATACAGTTCAACCATAACACACCTGCTGTTGTATTCTATGCCTCAGCTAATAAAGGCAAGCATTCTCTATGACTTCTTAACCAACTTATCTACCTGGCCTGCTACCTTCAGGGATCTGTGGACATGCACTCCAAGGTCCCTTTGTTCCTTGACACTTCTCAATGTCTTACCATTTAATGTGTATTCCCTTTCTTTGTTAGCCCTCCCCAAATGCATTACCTCACACTTCTCCAGATTAAATTCCATTTGCCACTGTTCTGCTCACCCGACCATTTGATTGATATTTTCCTGCAATCCGCAGCTTTCTTCTTCATTATCAACCACACAGCCGATTTTAGTATCATCTGCTTAATCGTAATTAAGGACGGTATCCAATTAAAAACAAGGGCATACAAATTGGCCAAAACTAGTGGGAGGACAGAAGACTGGGAAGCTTTTAAAAACCAGCAAAGAACGACTAAAAAAAATGATTAAGAAAGGGAAGATAGACTATGAAAGTAAACTAGCACAAAATATAAAAACAGATAGCAAGAGTTTCTATAAGTATGTAAAAAGGAAAAGAGTGGCAAAAGTAAATGTTGGTCCCTTAGAGGACGAGACCGGGGAATTAGTAATGGGGAACATGGAGATGGCAGAAACTCTGAACAAATATTTTGTATCAGTCTTTACGGTAGAGGACACTAACAATATTCTGACAGTGGATAGTCAAGGGGCTATGGGGGCGGGGGGTGGGGGGGGGGTGAGGAACGTAACACAATCACAATCACTAAGGAGATGGTACTCAGTAAGATAATGGGACTAAAGGCAGATAAATCCACTGGACTGATGGCTTGCATCCTAGGGTCTTTAGAGAAGTAGCGGCAGGGATTGTGGATGCATTGGTTGTAATTTACCAAAATTCCCTGGATTCTGGGGAGGTCCAAGCAGATTGAAAAATTGCAAAAGTAACACCCCTATTTAAAAAAGGAGGCAGACAAAAAGCAGGAAACTATAGACCAATTAGCCTAACATCTGTGGTTGGGAAAATGTTAGAGTCCATTATTAAAGAAGCAGTAGCAGGACATTTGGAAAAGCAAAAGTCGGTCAGGCAGAGTCAGCATGGATTTATGAAGGGGAAGTCATAGCAACATAGAAAATAGGTGCAGGACTCGGCCATTTGGCCCTTTGAGCCTGCACCACCATTCAATAAAATTATGGCTGATCATTCACCTCAGTACCCCTTTCCTGCTTTCTCTCCATACCCCTTGATCCCTTTAGCCGTAAGCGCCTTATCTAACTCCCCTTTGAATATATCCAATGAACTGGCATCAACAACTCTCTGCGGTAGGGAATTCCACAGGTTAACAACTCTCTGAGTAAAGAAGTTTCTCCTCATCTCAATCCTTAATGGCTTAGCCCTTATCCTTAGACTATGTCCCCTGGTTCTGGACTTCCCCAACATCAGGAACATTCTTCATGCATCTAACCTGTCCAGTCCCGTCAGAATTTTATATGTTTGTATGAGATCCCCTCTCATCCTTCTAAACTCCAGGGAATACAGGCCCAGTCGATCCAGTCTCTCCTCATTTGTCAGTCCTGCCATCCTAGGAATCAGTCTGGTGAACCTTCGCTGCACTCCCTCAATAGCAAGAACATCCTTCCTCAGATTAGGAGACCAAAACTGAACACAATATTCCAGGTGAGGCCTCACTAAGGCCCTGTACAACTGCAGTAAGACCTCCCTGCTCCTATACTCAAATCCCCTAGCTATGAAGGCCAACATACCATGTGCCTTCTTCACCGCCTGCTAAACCTGCACACCAACTTTCAATGACTGATGTACCATGACACCCAGGTCTCGATGCACCTCCCCTTTTCCTAATCTGCCGCCATTCAGATAATATTCTGCCTTTGTGTTTTTGCCACCAAAGTGGATAACCTCACATTTTTGCACATTATACTGCATCTGCCACACATTTGCCCACTCACCGAACCTGTCCAAATAACCCTGCAGCCTTTTAGCGTCCTCCTCACAGCTCACACTGCCAGCCAGCTTAGTGCCATCTGCAAACTTGGAGATATTACACTCAATTCTCGCATCCAAATCATTAATGTATATTGTAAATAGCTGGGTTCTCAGCACTGAGCCCTGCGGTACCCCACTGGTTACTGCCTGCCATTCTGAAAAGGACCCCTTTATCCCGACTCTCTGCTTCCTGTCTGCCAACCAGTTCTCTATCCACGTCAGTACATTACCCCCAGTACCATGTGCTTTAATTTTTCACACCAATCTCTTGTGTGGGACCTTGTCAAAAGCCTTTTGAAAGTAAAAATACACCACATCCATTGGTTCTCCCTTGTCCACTCTACTAGTTACATCCTCAAAAAATTCGAGAAGATTTGTCAAGCATGATTTCCCTTTCATAAATCCATGCTGTCTTGGACCGATCCTGTCACTGTTTTCCAAATGCGCTGCTATTTCATCTTTAATAATTGATTCCAACATTTTCCCCACTACTGATGTCAGGCTAACCAGTCTATAATTACCCTTTTTCTCTGTCCCTCCTTTCTTAAAAAGTAGTGTTACATTAGCTATCCTCCAGTCCATAGGAACCGATCCAGAATCGATGAACTGTTGGAAAATGATCACCAATGCATCCAGTATTTCTAGGGCTACATCCTCATGTACTCTGGGATGCAGACTATCAGGCCCCGGGGATTTATCGGCCTTCAATCCCATCAATTTCCCTAACACCATTTCCCGCCTAATAAGGATTTCCTTCAGTTCCTTCTTCTTTAGACCCTCATTCCGCTAGTATTTCCGGAAGGTTATTTGTGTCTTCCTTCGTGAAGACAGAACCAAAGTACTTGTTTAACTGGTCCACCATTTCTTTGTTCCCCATTATAAATTCACCTGAATCTGACTGCAAGCGACCTACATTTGTTTTCACTAATCTTTTTCTCTTCACATACCTATATAAGCTTTTGCAGTCATTTGCAAGCTTCCTCTCATACTCTATTTCCCCCCTCTTAATTAAACCCTTTGTCCTCCTCTGCTGTATTCTAAATTTCTCCCAGTCCTCCAGCTTGCTACTTTTTCTGAAAAATTTGTATGCCTCTTCCTTGGATTTAACACTATCCTTAATTTCCCTTGTTAGCCACGGTTGAGCCACCTTCCCCGTTTTATTTTTACTCCAGACAGGGATGTACAATTGTTGAAGTTCGTCCATATGATCTTTAAATGTTTGCCATTGCCTATCCACCGTCAACCCTTTAAGTATCGCTCGCCAGTTTATTCTAGCCAATTCATGTCTCATACCATCAAAGTTACCTTTCCGTAAGTTCAGGACCCTAGTCTCTGAATTAACTGTGACACTCTCCATCTTAATGAAGAATTCTACTATATTATGGTCACTCTTCTCCAAGGGGCCTCGCACAACAAGATTGCTAATTAGTCCCTTCTCATTACACATCACTCAGTCGAGGATGGCAAGCCCTCAAGTTCGTTCCTCGACATATTGGTCTCGAAAACCATCCCTAATACATTCCAGGAAATCCTCCTCCACCGCATTGCTACCAGTTTGGTGAGCCCAATCAATATGTAGATTAAAGTCGCCCATGATAACTGCTGTACCTTTATTGCACACATCCCTAAATTCTTGTTTGATGCTGTCCCCAATCTCACTACTACTGTTTGGTGGTCTGTACATAACTCCCACTAGCGTTTTCTGCCCTTTGGTATTCCGTAGCTCCACCCATACCGATTCCACATCATCCAAGCTAATGTCCTGCCTTACTATTGCATTAATTTCCTCTTTCACCAGCAACACCACCCCGCCTCCTTTTCCTTTCTGTCTATCCTTCCTAAATGTTGAATACCCTTGGATGTTGAATTCCCAGCCTTGGTCACCCTGGAGCCATGTCTCCGTGATGTCAATTACATCATATCCGTTAACTGCTATCTGTACAGTTGATTCATCCACCTTATTCCGAATACTCCTCACATTGAGGCACAGAGCCTTCAGGATTGTCTTTTGAACACACTTTGCCCCTTTTGAATTTTGCTGTAATTTGGCCCTTTTTGCTTTTTGCCTTGGGTTTCTCTGCCCTCCACTTTTACTTTTCTTCTTTCTATCTTTTGTCTGTCCCCATTCTACTTCCCTCCGTCTCCCCGCATAGGTTCCCATCCACCTGCCATATTAGTTTAACTCCTCCCCAACAGCACGAGCAAACATTCCCCCGAAGGCATTGGTTCCGGTCCAGCCCAGGTGCAGACCATACAGTTTGTACTGGTCTCACCTCCCCCAGAACTGGTTCCAATGTCCCAGGAACTTGAATCCCTCCCTTCCGCACCACTCCTCAAGCCACCTATTCATCTGAGTTATCTTGCGATTCCTACTCTGACTAGCACGTGGCACTAGTAGCAATCCTGAGATTACTACTTTTGAGGTCCTACTTTTTAATTTAGCTCCTAGTTCCCGAAATTCGTCTTGTAGGACCTCATCCCATTTTTGTACCTATATCGTTGGTACCTATATGTACCACAACAACTGGCTGTTCACCCTCCCTCTTCAAAATGTCCGCTCCGAGACATCCTTGACCCTTTTACCGGGGAGGCAACATACCACCCTGGAGTCTTGATTGTGGCTGCAGAAACATCTATCTATTCCCCTTACAATCGAATCCCCTATCACTATAGCTCTCCCACTCTTTTTTGTTCCCTCCTGTGCAGCAGAGCCACCCACAGTGCCATGAATTTGGCTGCTGCTGCTCTCCCTGATGATTCATCCCCTTCAACTATACCCAAAGTGGTGTATCTGTTTTGCACGGGGATGACCGCAGGGGACCCCTGCACTACCTTCCTTCCACTGCTCTTCCTGTTGGTCACCCATCCCCTAACTGGCTGTGTACCCTTTACCTGCGGTGTGGCCAACTCTCACTAAACGTGCTATTCACGTCATTCTCAGCATCGTGGATGCTCCAGAGTAAATCCACCCGCAGCTCCATTGCCGCAATGCTGTCTGTGAGGTGCTGCAGGCGGATGCACTTCCCGCAAATGTAGTCGTCAGGGACACTGGAAGTGTCGCTGGCTTCCCACGTAGCATAGGAGGAGCACAGGAGTGTCCGAGCTGTCCTGCCATGACTTAACCCCTAGATTGACAAATTTTCTGGAGTTCTTTGAGGATGTAATGAACAGGACGGATAAAGGGGAACCAGTGGATGTGGCGTATTTGGACTTCCAGAAGGCATTTGACAAGGTGTCACATAAAAGGTTACTGCACAAAAGTTGGTGGTTGGGGGTAATATATTAGCATGGCTAGAGGATTGGCTAACTAACAGAGAACAGAGAGTCAGGATAAATGGTTCATTCTCTGATTGGCAACCAGTAACTAGTGGGGTGCCTCAGGGATCAGTGCTGGGACCCCAACTATTTACTATCTATACTAATGACTTGGAAGGAGGGACTGAGTGTAACATAGCCTAGTTTGCTGACAATACAAAGATGGGAGGAAAAGCAATGTGTGAGGAGGACACAGAAAATCTGTAAAAGGACATAGTCAGGCTAAGTGTGTGGGCAAAAATTTGGCAGATGGAGTATAATGTTGGAAAGTGTGAGGCCATGCACTTTGGCAGAAAAAAAATCAAAGAGCAAGTTATTATTTAATGGAGAAAGATTGCAAAGTGCCGCAGTGCAGCGGGACCTGGGGATACTTGTGCATGAAACGCAAAAGGATAGTATGCAGCTTCAGCAAGTGATCAGGAAAGCCAATGGCATCTTGGCCTTTATTGCAAAGGGGATGGAGTATAAAAGCAAGGAAGTCTTGCTACAGCTATATAAGGTATTGGTGAGGCCACACCTGGAATACTGCGTGCAGTTTTGGGTTCCATATTTACGAAAGGATATACTTGCTTTGGAGGCAGTTCAGAGAAGGTTCATTAGGTTGATTCCGGAGATGAGTGGGTTGACTTATGAGGAAAGGTTGAGTAGGTTGGGCCTCTACTCATTGGAATTCAGAAGAATGAAAGGTGATCTTATCGAAACATATCAGATAATGAGGGGGCTTGACAAGGTGGATGCAGAGAGGATGTTTCTATGATGGGAGGAGACTAGAACTAGAGGCCATGATCTTAGAATAAGGGGCCGCCCATTTAAAACAGAGATGAGGAGAAATTTCTTCTCTCAGAAGGTTGTGAATCTGTAGAATTCACTACCTCAGAGAGCTGTGGAAGCTGGGACATTGAATAAATTTAAGACAGAAATAGACAGCTTCTTAAACATATGGGGAAATGGGCAAACACGTGGCAGATTAAATTTAATGCAGAAAAGTTTAAAGTGATGCATTTTGATAAGAAGAATGAGAAGAGGTAAATATAAACTAAAGGGTACAATTTAAAAGACATGCAGGAGCAGAAAGACCCGAGGGTGTACGTACACAAATCTTTGAAGATGGCAGGACAAGTTGAGAAGGCTGTTAAAAAGGCATATGGGAGTGTGGCTTAATAAATAGAGGCATACAGTACAAAAGCAAAGAACATAAGAACATAAGAAATAGGAGCAGGAGTAGGCCACCTGGTCCCTCGAGCCTGCTCCGCCATTCAATAAGATCATGGCTGATCTGATCTTGGCCTCAACTCCACTTCCCTTCCCGTCCCCCATAACCCTTTACTCCCTTATCGTTCAAAAATCTGTCTATCTCCACGTTAAATGACCCAGCCTCCACATCTCTCTGAGGTAGAGAATTCCACAGATTTACAACCCTCTGAGAGAAGAAATTCCTCCTTATCTCAGTTTTAAATGGATCACCCCTTATTCTGAAACTATGTCCCCTAGTTCTAGATTCCCCCATGTGGGGAAACATTCTCTCTGCATCTACCCTGTCAAGCCCCCTCAGAATCTTCTATGTTTCAATAAGATCATTCTTCTAAACTCCAATGAGTATAGGCCCATCCTGCTCAACCTTTCTTCACACGACAACCCCTTCAGCTCAGGAATCAACCTCGTGAACCTTCTCTGAACTGCCTCCAATGCAAGTATATCTCTCCTTAAACCTTAAAAGAAGACCAAAACTGTACGTAGTACTCCAGGTATCGTCTCACCAACGCCCTGTATAGTTGTAGCAGGACTTCCATACTTTTATACTCCATTGACCTTGTAATAAAGGCCAAAATTCCATTTGCCTTCCTGATTGCTTGCTGTACCTGTACACTAAATTTGTGTGTTTGATGTACAAGGACCCTCTCTGTACCACAGCATTTTGTAGTCTCTCTCCATTTAAATAATAATTTGCTTTTTTATTTTCCCTATCAAAGTGGATAACCTCACATTTTCTCACATTATACTCCATCTGGAAAATTTTTGCCCACTCACTTAGCCTGTCTATATCCCTTTGCAGATTATTTGGGTCCTCCTCACAAATTGTTTTCCCACCTATCTTTGTATCATCAGCAAATTTGGCTACATTACATTCGACCTCTTCATCCAAGTCATTAATATAGATTGTAAATAGGTGAGGCCACAGCACTGATCCCTGCGGCACCCCGCTAGTTGCAGCTAAATATGTAAAGCACTGGTTAGGCCCCAACAGGTGTATTGTGTCCAATTCATGGCACCACGCGTTAAGAAGGAAGTCATGGCCTTCGAGATGGTGCAGAGGAGATTGACTAGAAATATTTCAGTTATGTGGAGAGACTAGGGAAACTGAAATTAAAAAAAAAACAGAAAGGGCTGCAAATACTCAGTAGGTCAGCCTGCATCCTTGGAAAGAGAAACAGAGTTAACGTTTCAGGCAGATGACCTTTCGTCAGATGCTGCCTGGCCAGCATATTCTATTTATATTTCAAATTTCCAGCATCCGCAGTATTTTTCTTTTATATTGGAAAAGCTGGGGTTGTTCTCCTGAGAGCAGAGGAGGTTACGGGGAGATTTGATAGAGGTGTTCCAAATCGTGAAGGGTTTTGATAGACTAAATAAGGAGAAACAGTTTCCAGTGACAGAAGGGTCGGGAACCAGAGGACACGGATTTAAGGTGATTGGCAAAGGAACCAGAGGGAAGACGAGGAGAAAAATTTACACAGCGAGCTGTAATGATCTGGGATGCACTGCCTGAAAAGGCGGTGGAAGCAGATTCAATACTAACGTTCAAAAGGATATTGGGTTAATACTTGAAGGGGAGAAAAATTGCCGGGCTGTGGGGAAAGTGCAGGGGCGTGAGACTAATTGCATAGCTCCACTGAAGAGCTGGCACATGCGTGATGGGCCGAATGGACCTCTCTGTGCTGCATCGGTCTATGATTCTATGATTTGCAAACATGCCTTCCAGCGAGAAAGGTGTAAAGCATGTCATATGATGAGTTGTTCCAGCCGGGTGCAGCTGTCTTTGTTTGGTGCTGAGTATTTGGTCCAGTGCCATGGCCCAGAGTCTACGGATCTGTAGAGTGTTTCTGGGAGCCATCTGCCAGTAGCAAATAAACAAAAAACCTCACCGTTTACAGCAGATCATCTCTCTTTTGTTTGCCTGACGATACATTAATTACAAATGATAGAGAAACTTCCTGCCTTCACCACTCCACCCATTCCCCACTTTGACTGATCCATTACATGCAAATCTGGATTAAGAACTCATTTGATTATTTCCGCATTTGAAACCCCCGCGCCCTGGATTAAAATTTATCAACTGAGGTCTGGAGATATTTAACTGCGCACAGTCTTATTAGGATTCGTGGAAAGCTCAGAGGTTTAACAAAAAGATTAACGACTGCGTTCACATAATGGGTAATGGAAGTTTTCCACAAACACGTTTAAAACCACTGTGTGATGAGATTAAATTAAATCCCTTCTGTGATGTATGTAGCACTCAAACCACTGACTCCACATGGTCTGGTGTTGTAGTAACTGCTGTGACCTTAGTCCTTTATTGTGTAACTCCAGAGTGCCTCTCGGTTGTGGTGGGCAGCCTTTTATACTCTGTCTTGCAGGTACTTTCAGGTCTCCCACCACAGCGCCCTCTGTGGCGCACCATTGTATTTATACATTTAATGTACCTGGACAATACATAACATCTCACTCCCCCCCCCCCCCCCCCCCCCCGTTCCAAAAGCCATTGCCGGTGACCTCGGCCTTGTTCGTCCTGGTTGATTTGTGAGTGTGAGTCCATGACCATCCACTTCCCTCTTCTCCTCCATGTAGAGATTATGCTTGCGATCCGGTGCAAGCACGTGGTATTTGCAGTCCTTACATGGGTGATAAAGTACACGAGCATAACCTCCAACAGAAAGCAGGTATACATAGACAGCACATTTGTATGGTACATATAATATGTGGTACAGATGTTATGTCAAAAGGTTGCAGGTACACTGTACAGTTATTTAATCCCAGCTCCTCTGGGTGAGTTATGGTGGCGGTACACAGCCCCTTTTTGCCCGAGGTAATGGGCTGCGCTGAGACAGGGTATCGCAACTGGTGCGTTGCCTCTGTTCTCAGAAAGTAGTCACCTTGGTGGCTCATCTGCAGCCGCTGAACCATTGCATGAATCACATAAATTGAAAATCGCATTGGTCCATTAGTCATGTTAGTCACGGATCCATTACCCTTTTACTTGTACCTCGTGGTATTAACTCTTTTCGTAATTCATATCCATTATTTTAAACACAGTAACCATTCAGCATTAAAATATGAACTCTTATCATAAATCCGTCATCCTACATTCACTCGCTCTTGCCTTACAAAAGTCTCTTTGTGGGGACCGCCAATGGTGTAAGACCCTTTTAAGACTCCCGGGTGCATTTCCCTTTTAAGACACCATCTTGTGTTTCCCATGAGGCTTTCACTGGGCGCCGCCATTTTAGTTGCTTTGCTGGCCTTTGTCTGCAGAGCTCTGTTGCCATGAGGCTCACCACCATCTTGAGCTCGCTGACAAAGAAGGAACAGAAGGAACAAAGAAGAAAGAAAGAAGAAAAACGGCCCAGAGCAACTTATCTTGACTCTGGCAGAAGTGGCTTCCTGGACTCGGTCAGTCATAGTCCTTGTGAGAGCGGCCTCCGTAATTGCTGCCGCATCCGCTGCTCTGGCTCGCGTTCTCCCGAGTCACACCAGCCGCCGCTGTAGCCTTCGCTATCGCTGTCCCTGCAACTGCCGCCTCTCCTGCGGCCGCCGTCGCCGTCACCATCGTTGCCGTTACCGCCGCCCGACTTTTCCTCTGCGTGGGCCCCCCCGGACTTGTCGGCCATCGATGGACCTCCCGCTCATCGCCCGCAGCGCCCCACCGGCCCGCACCTACAAGACTGCTCTTCCAAGGTCTGCTCGTCTGTGGAGGCTGAGGCTGAGGCTGCAGGATTGCTTGAGGTCAGGAGTTCTGGGTTGCTGTCGCCTGTGTGGGGATTAAGGCTGCAGATGAACTTCTTCTTTCTCCTCCAGCTCGGTCGGCGCTGCTCTTTGGGAACCCGGGGGACAGCGGTCTGTGGAGGAATGAAGTCTTCCCAGCTCCCACGGACCTTTCCCATCCACCTCCTGCCGAGAAGCGTCGGCCCATCACCCGCAATGACCCACAAAGGTAAACCGTGCGTCTCGCACCCGTGAGATACCTGCACATCTGCTCTGCCAAGAACAGGTATCAGTTCCTTTGTGTAGGTACGCAGCTTCGCCGTGACCGGGACCAGCTTGGGTCGTGCAGCTGGGTTGATCCACAGTTTATCGAAAGTTTCCTGACTCATCAACGACGGTCCCAATCCAGTATCTACTTCCATACTCACTTGGACTCCGTTAATCTTGACTTCTGTAGTCACCGGGGCCGAACCATCAGTACACGTATACAGTCCAAACGCCTCATTTTCTTCTGCCTGCTCCTCGCTGGTTAGTAGATCATCTACCATCTCCTCAGCCACACGGTGAGTCAGGTTTCTTTTGCACATACGCTGAAGGTGGCCTTTCGTGTGGCAGGTATTGCACGTATACTCCGCAAACCTGCACCGGTGAGCCCCATGGCTTCCTCCGCAGTGCCAGCATGGTGCTGCTTCATTAGTCCCCCTCGGTGGACTCTGAGTTCCAGGACCCTGAGGTCTGTGCTCTCTGCCCTGGGCAGAGCCACGTTCTGCAGTTTTGTCCATGACAGGCGCTATTCTGTGGACAGTGCCTGCCGGGTTCACGACTGTGTGGATCACCTGCTTGGTGCTGCAAGTCGAGGTCATGAATGCCCTGCTGATGGTGATGGCTTGCTTCAGGGTGACTGTAGGTTCAGTGGCTAGCAGTCTGTGAAGGAGACCCTCATGGCCAATCCCCATAACAAAAACGTCTCGCAATGCCTCGTCAAGGTGTGTGCCAAAATCACACGGCGCCGCGAGTCTCCTGAGGTCCGCAGCATATTTGGTGACATCCTGGCCCTCAGGTCTGCAGTGGTGGTAGAATTTGTGCCGGGCTGTGAAGATGCTCTCCTTTGGTTTGAGTTGGTCACGAATGAGTGCGATCAGCTCCTCATATGACTTGTCCCTGGCACTCTCAGGTGCCAGGAAATCCCTGACGAGACAGTAAACCTCATCGCCACAACTGGAAAGCAATATCGCCTTACGCTCCTCTCTGTGCATCCGTGTTCCCCGTCAGGTCGTTTGCTGTGAAGTAGTACTTGAGCCTTTCTGTAAAGGCCTCCCAATCATTGCCCACCATAAAATCCTTTAATGAGCCCAGAGTAGCCATGGTTGCATGAAGAGCTTGTCCGTGTCCTTGTCGCCAATGTGATGTATGTAGCACTCAAATCACTGACTCCACGCGGTCTGGTGTTGTAGTAACTGCTGTGACCTTAGTCCTTTATTGTGTAACTCCAGAGTGCCTTTCAGGTGTGGTGGGCAGCCTTTTATACTCTGTCTCGCAGGTACTTTCAGGTCTCCCACCACAGCGCCCTCTGTGGTGCACCATTGTAACTATACATTTAATGTACCTGGACAATACGTAACACCTAATAAGACACAAACCAAATGACGCGAATGAAAGTTGTCGGCTCTTTTTGGAGCATAACAGAACATAAGAACATAAGAAATAGGAGCAGGAGTAGCCAGCTGGCCTCTCGAACCTTTAGTAAGATCATGGCTGATCTGATCATGAACTCAGCTCCACTTCCCTGCCCGCTCCCCATAACCCTTTATTCCATTATCACTCAAAAATCTGTCTATCTCCGCCTTAAATATATTCAATGACCCAGCCTCCACAGCTCTCTGGAGAAGAAATTGCTCCTCATCTCAGTTTTAAATGGGCAGCCCCTTATTCTGAGACTATGTTCCCTAGTTTTAGTTTCTCCTATGAGTGGTAATATCCTCTCTGCATCCAACTTGTCGAGCCCCCTCATTATCTTATCTGTTTCAATAAGATCACCTCTCATTCTTCTGAACTCTAATGAGTATCGGCCCAACCTACTCAACCTATCTTCATAAATCAATCCCCTCATCTCCAAAATCAACCAAATGAACCTTTTCTGAACAGCCTCCAATGCAAGTATATCCTTCCTTAAATATGGAGACCAAAACTGTACGCAGTACTGTAGGTGTGGCCTCACCAATACCCTGTATAGTTGTTGCAGGACTTCTCTGCTTTTATACTCTATCCCCCTTGCAATAAAGGCCAACATTCCATTTGCCTTCCTGATTACTTGCTGTACCTGCATACTAACTTTTTGTGTTTCGTGCACAAGGACCCCCAGGTCCCTCTGTACTGCAGCACTTTGTAATTTTTCTCCTTAAATTATAATTTGCTCTTCTATTTTTTCTGCTGAAGTGGATGACCTCACGTTTTCCCACATTATACTCCACCTGCCAAATTTTTTCCCACTCATTTAGCCTGTCTATATCCCTTTGCAGATTGTTTGTGTCCTCCTCATAATTTGTATTCCCACCCATCTTTGTATCATCAGCAAACTTGGCTACATTACACTCGGTCCCTTCATCCAAGTCATTAATATAGATTGTAAATAGTTGAGGCCCCAGCGGCACCCCACTAGTTACTGGTTGCCAACTGGAAATGACCCATTTATCCCGACTCTCTGTTTTCTTTTAGTTAGCCAATCTTCTATCCATGCTAATATATTACCCCCCAACCCCATGAACTTTTATCTTGTGCAGTAACCTTTTATATGGCACCTTATTGAATGCCTTCTGGAAATCCAAATATACCACATCCACTAGTTCCCCCTTATGCACCCTGCTCCTCAAAGAACTCCAGAAAATTTGTTAAATATGATTTCCCTTTCATAAAACCATAGTGACTCTGCTTGATTGAATTATGCTTTTCCAAATGTCCCGCTATTGCTTCCTTAATAATGGACTCCAGCATTTTTCCAATGACAGATGTTAGGCTAACTGGTCTATAGTTTCCTGCTTTCTGTCTGGAGCAGCAAGCAGCCAGCCAGCCAGCCAGCGGGTGGAAAACTTCGATCGGCCATTTCTCGCTGTCTGGTGCGGCCACGGCTGAAATAGGCCTGCCGGTGCGTTCTCCTGCCGGTGCATTCTCCCACCCCTAGCCCTGGCTGAAGAGCTTGCCAGTGCGTTCTCCGAGTTCTCCTGCCTGCCAGTGCTTCCTCCTGCCGGTGAGTTCTCCCGCCCCTATCCCTGGCCGAGTGGCCTCTCACACCGACCGGCCCGCTGACTTCCCGGGCCAAGTTATGAAGGTAGGACTTCAGTTTTATTTTTTATTATTTATTTATTTATTATTGATGGTTTTTATGCTTCTTGAATGTTGTTGTGAAGGTGTTTAGTGCTTTGCAAGGTCCTCTTCGCTTCCCTTCCCCCTCCCCTCCCGCTATCTCTGGCTACCTGCGCTGATTTCTTAACTCTCTGCAAGTGTTTTCTGTGCGGCCACACATGGCCACATACGCTGGCCTAAGGTAGTTTGGAGCAACTATTAGCTGTCCAAACTGGCTTAAATGGCCAACACAGGCGTAGGTGGCTAGTAACGCCCCTTTTTGAAAAAAAAACTAAACTAAAAGAAATCCTAACTAACTCATTTACACGGGCGCAAATTAAATGTGCAGAATGGTATTTTTAAGATACTCCAGAAAAATCAAGTTGCTCCAAAGAAAACGGAGCAACTCCTGGGCAAATTTGGGCCCATTGTCCCCTAGTTTTAGTTTCCCCTATGAGTGGAAATATCCTCTCTGCATCCAACTTGTCGAGTCCCCCATCATCTTATAAGTTTCAATAAGGTCACCTCTCATTCTTCTGAACTCCAATGTGTATAGACCCAACCTACTCAACCTTTCCTCATAAGTCAACCCCCTCATCTCCTGAATCAAACTAGTGAACTTTCTCTGAACAGCCACCAATGCAAGTATATCCTTTCTTAAATACAGAGACCAAGACTGTACGCATTACTCTAGGTGTGCACTCACCAATACCGTGTACAGTTGTAGCAGGACTTCTCTGCTTAGTGTGGAAATTCAAGGAAGTAGGAAATAAATTACTGATGTAAAAATAAGTTGATTATAGATTTCAAATTCTCCTTTGCTAAACAAACTGCAAGACTAAAAATGAGAGAAGCTATTTGCAGAACAGGGTGGTGTAGGGCAGAGTTAAATTATAAATTGGTTTCATTGAACCCAAATGGAGGCTTAAAGGACAAGGTAAGCCCTGGAAAGCATTGGCAGGTCAACGAGACAGGTCAACAAGGCAGATCGTCATCATCATCATCATCATAGGCAATTCCCTCGGAATCGAGGAAGACTTGCTTCCACTCCTAAAGTGAGTTCTTTGATGGCTGAACAGTCTGATACGAGAGCCACAGACCCTGTCATGGGTGGGACAAACATTCGTCGAGGGAAGGGGTGGGTGGGGTTGGTTTTCCGCGCGCTCCTTCCGCTGTCTGCGCCTGACCTCTTCACGCTCTTTGCCTTGAGACTCAAAGAGCTCAACGCCCTCCTGGATGCACTTTCTCTACCTCGGGCGGTCTTCGGCCAGGGTCTCCCAGGTGTCAGTGGTGATGTCGCACTTTACCAGGGAGGCTTTGAGGGTGTCCTTATAACATTTCCGCTGCCTTCCTTTGGCAAGTTTACCATGAAGGAGTCCCGTATAAAGCATTTGTTTAGGGAGTCTCGTATCTGGCGTACGAACTATGTGGCCTGCCCAGCGAAGCTGATCGAGTGTGGTCAGTGCTTCAATACTGGGGATGTTAGCCTGGATGAGGACACTGATGTTAGTGTGCCAGGGGCCAGAGAGAAGATTTAGATAATTATTAGTAGAGATGCCATATGTGCAATCATAAAGAATGTGGCACTGTGGTATTCGCAGTAGAGAGAAGAGAGCGGAGGAATATTGTCAACATTGGCCCAGAAATTGCACTCGGAGGCTTCCGAACTGAAAAATTTCGACGAATTTACCTGGTGGTCCCGGAGGGTCGGAGACTTGTGGTCCTGGAACGCTACGCAAAGGCCTGTGCCAAGGCCCACGTGATTCCAGGAATGCATGCGAAACGCTTCCCAATCACAAATGGAGTATAATGTTAGAAGGTGCGAGGTCATGCACTTTGGCAGAAAAAAAATCAAAGAGCAAGTTATTATTTAAATGGAGAAAGATTGCAAAGTGCTGCAGTACAGCGGGACCTGGGGGTACTTGTGCATGAAACACAAAAGGTTAGTATGCAGGTACAGCAAGTGATCAGGAAGGCCAATGGAATCTTGGCCTTTATTACAAAGGGGATGGAGTATAAAAGCAGGGAAGGCCACACCTGGAAAACTGCGTGCAGTTTTGGTTTCCATATTTACGAAAGGATACACTTGCTTTGGAGGTAGTTCAGAGAAGGTTCACTAGGTTGCTTCCAGAGATGAGGGAGTTGACCGATGAGGAAAGGTTGAGTAAGTTGGGCCTCTAAGCATTGGAATTCAGAAAATTGAGAGGTGATCTTTTCGAAACATATAAGATTATGAGGGGGCTTGACAAGGTGGATGCAGAGAGGATGTTTCCACTGATAGGGGAGACTAGAACTAGGGGACATAATCTTAGAATAAGGGGCCGCCCATTTGAAATTGAGATGAGCAGAAATTTATTTTCTCAGAGGGTTGTAAATCTGAGGAATTTGCTGCCTCAGAGAGTTGTGGAAGCTGAGACATTTGAATAAATTTAAGGCAGAGATAGACAGTTCCTTAACCAATAAGGGAATAAGGGGTTATGGGGATCGGGCAGGGAAGTGGACCTGAGTCCATGATCAGATCAGCCAAGATCGTATAAAATGGCAGAGCAGGCTCGAGGGGCCGTATGGCCTACTCCTGGTCCTATTTCTTATGTTCTTAAAGTAGGGGTATTCCCATTCATACTTGTGGTGAGTTCCATATGTACTGAATCACCATTAGTATGAATGGAAATATACCAAAAAATACACAAACACTTAAAATACATTTTTTTTAAACCATCACATATTTAAAATTAATCAAAATGAAATTTAATTAATTATTTAAAACTAAATTTAATTTTTTGATTTTTTTTTTAACATATTTTAAAGGGTCTAAACGTAAACTTACCTTATTTAATAGGATTTTAAATGTTTAAATTATTGAAAAAAATTTAATTTTCTGTCCTTTAAAAGTCTTATGCTGATCAAAGCAGAACCAACGTCTGCTTTTATCAGTCGTAAGAATTTCAAGTGTTTTCGATGGGCAAATGGCCCAACTCTCCGCCCGCAGTGACCCTTTACCTCCAGATGTGTGCGATCTGTCAAGAGGATTCTCGATAGATCAAAAGTTCAGGGTTTAGGCACATGCGCTTCACGAATTCCACCTGATCCCATGAGTTTCCCATCCCGGCAAGTTAGAAACAAAGACAGCCTTCGATTTATCAAGCAACTTTCACGACCACCAGATGTCTCAAAGCGCTTTACAACCAATGAAGCACTTTTGGAGTGTAGTCACTGTTGTAATGTAGGAAACGCAGCAGCCAATTTGCACACAAGCAAGCTCCCACAAACAGCACTGTGATAATGACCAGATAATCTGCTTTTGTGATGTTGACTGAGACGAGAGTCCCAAAGCAAGCGCTCTACTCGGAGCTCCTTCCTGGCAAATGAGCCAAAGGTGGCCAGAGGAAACGTTACAAAGACAGCCTCAAAGTCTCCCTGATAAAGTGCAACATCCCCACCAACACCTGGGAGTCCCTGGCTAAAGACCGCCCGAAGTGGAGGAAGTGCATCTGGGAGGGCGCTGAGCACCTCGAGTCTCATCACCGAGAGCATGCAGAAATCAAGCGCAGGCAGCGGAAAAAGCGTGTGGCAAATCTGTCCCACCCTCCCTTACCCTCAACGGTTATCTGTCCCACCTGTGACAGGGACTGTGGCTCTCGTATTGGACTGTTCAGCCACCTAAGGACTCATTTTAAGAGTGGAAGCAAGTCTTCCTCAATTCCGAGGGACTGCCTATGATGATGATGATGAAATAGTGACCAGGACACCGGGGATAACTCCCCTGCTCTTCTTCGAAATTGTGCTGTGGGATCTTTTACATCCACCTGAGAGAGCAAATGGGGCCGCGATTTAATGTCTCATCCAAAAGACGGTTAGGTTAATATTATCCCCCAATACTCAAGCCATGATTCCACAGCACCATTTTCCCTCTGTGTGATTTTGGACTTGACATAATGTAGTACCCATACACGACTGTCCAATAACATTGCATAAGATAACAGTGAGAAAAGAAAGTCAGAGACCAAGTATTCGTATTTGTAGAAATTGTTTGAAATGTAATCTTAAACTAAAAATAGAAACTGCACTGGTCAGTCAACACTTCAAAGAGAAAGATCGGGTAACTTCTCAGGTGAGACCCTCCATTAGTTTTTTTATTTTCTTTCAGATGCTGACAGACCTGTAGTGTATTTCCTGCAGTATTTTTATTGCAAATCTATTTTTTTTTTAAACTTGAAATATTTGCATTCATAAAGCGACTTTCACAACCTCAAGATGTCCCAAAGCCCTTTACGACCAATGAATTACTTTTGAAGATAAAGGAGGGGCAGGGACAGGTCTGTGATAGGGTTGAGGGCCGGAGTGTTTAAATAACAAAAGGGACGATGGTGCAAGGCACAATGAGGTGACAAGGTTCACAAGGTTGATTCCGGAGATGAGGGGGTTGACTTATGAGGAAAGGTTGAGTAGGTTGGGCCTCTACTCATTAGAATTCAGAAGAATGAGAGGTGATCGGATAGAAACGTATAAGGTTATGAGGGGGCTTGACAAGGTGGATGCAGAGAGGATGTTTCCACTGATAGGGAAGACTAGAACTAGTGGGCATAACCTTAGAATAAGGGGCCGTCCATTTAAACCAGAGATGGGGAGAAATTTCTTTTCTCAGAGGGTTGTAAATCTGTGGAAGTCACTGCCTCAGAGAGCTGTGGAAGCCAGGACATTGAATAAATTTAAGACAGAGATAGACAGTTTCTTAAACCATAAGGGGTTAAGGGGTTATGGGGAGCGGGCAGGGAAGTGGACCTGAGCCCATGATCGGATCAGCCATGATTGTATTAAATGGCGGAGCAGGCTCGAGGGGCCGTATGGCCGACTCCTGCTCCTATTTCTTATGTTCTTATATTTTTACAATGAGACAAGATTAGAAACAACAGATGGGGCCAGAGGAGGTGTAAATGTTTCCAGCAGAATAGCATATGAGGAGGAAAGCATGGAAAATTTGACAAAGATAGGAAGTAGTCTGTCTCAAAGAGTGTAGAACTTCACCCTTTCACCCCCTGCCCCTTTCCCTGGCTCTGTACCCATTTAAACTAGCTTGACAGTGTCATGTATCTTACATTATTATATATAACTGTATCCTAACATGCTATACATGACTGTAATAAGATATGACCTGTAACCACCAGCATACCTTACCACCAGGGGTGCACTTGCAAGAGACAGGTATATAAGGACAGGTCTCAGGCAAGTGCAGAATTCCAGAGCTGTGAAATAAAGGTGCAGGTCCAGAGTGACTTTGACTTCACTACATGCCTCGTGTGAATCTGTACTGAGGGGACAGGACTTTACAGTGGCGACGGGTTATGGGATTACAGAATCCACAGAATGGCGAACAACGGATCAGATGAAAAGTACAATGCGGGAGACAATTGGGAGGACTTTATAGAAAGGCTCCAGCAAAGCTTTGTAACCAAAGACTGGTTAGGCGACGATAAGGCAGACAAGAGAAGAGCCCATCTCTTGACCAGCTGTGGCTCGAAAACATACGCTTTAATGAGGGATCTGTTGGCACCCGAGAAACCAGCAAGCAAGTCATTTGAAGAATTGAGCACACAGGTAAGAGACCACATGAAGCCAGTGAGCAGCCTACACATGGCCAGACACAGGTTCGACAACTACAGACGCTGTGTGGGCCAGAGCATACCCGACTTCGTGGCGGAACTTCGGAGGTTGGCTAGTTTATGTGAGTTCTCCGATGAACTGAGGAGAGAAATGCTGAGAGACTTTTTCATTGAAGGAATATTCCGAAAGCTCATAGAGACCAAGAACCTGACCTTAGAGGCAGCAGCACTGGTTGCACAGACATTCTTGGTAGGGGAAGAAGAAACGAGGTTGATTTACAATGCAGGTACGACAACGAACGAAATATTGGAACAAGAAGTTCACAGCACTAAACAAGCTGCTACCCCCACACACAGACAAAACCGGGAGAACAGGCTCTCGACAACAGGCAGAAGCCATCAAGGGCCACAGGAACGGCCGTTCACACCTCATCAACCCACAATGCGAGCAATCAACTACAAACTGAGAGAAGCTCAAGAGAGATCAGCCAGACGCAGCTCATTCTTTGGGAACACTTTGAACAATGGAACAAATCTGTGCTAGAGGTGTGGGGGTGGGTACGCGTCAAGGGGATGTCGATTTCAGCAGGCTGCTTGCAGAAATTGTGAAAATACAGGGCATTTGGCCCGCATGTGCAAAAAAACGGCAGCTCGGCTGGTATATGAATCGGATGGGTCGGAAAGCGGATCAGAAGATGGTGGGGACAGTACCCAGGACACCGATGTACAGCGGGTCAACACGATCAATGGCCGCTGCTCCTACAACAGGACGCCTCCTATAATGATGAGGGTCCTACTCAACGGAATATCTGTCAACATGGAGCTGGATATGGGAGCGAGTCAATCTCTCATGGGCGCTCAACAATTTGAACAACTGTGGCCGCATAAAAGAGACAGACCAAAACTCACAAGGGTCGACACCAAACTAAGGACCTATACCAAAGAAATCGTACCAGTCCTCGGTAGCGCCATGCTCTCTGTCACACACAAAGGGACAGTGAACCGACTTTCCCTGTGGATTGTCCCCGGAGCACTGCTGGGGAGAAGCTGGCTGGCAAAACTAAACTGGAAATGGGATGATGTCCATGCCATGTCATTAGAGGAACGGACCTCCTACTCAACAGTTATAAAGCGATTTGAACATCTCTTTCAGCCAGTGTGGGCACTTTCAAAGGGGCCATAGTCAAAATCTACATCACACAGGATGCTAGACCGGTCCATCACAAGGCCAGAGCTGTACCCTATGTGATGAGGGAAAAGATTGAACACGAACGAGACAGGCTTCTGTGGGAAGGCATTATATCACCTGTGGAATTTAGCGACTGGGCAAGTCCCATCGTCCCAGTTATGAAGCCTGATGGATCCGTACAAATTTGTCAGGACTACAAATCTACCATAAATAGAGTCTCCCTACAGGACCAGTACCCGCTACCCAGAGCGGAGGACTTATTTGCCACATTGGCTGGAAGTAAACTTTTCTCAAAATTAGATCTCACATCTGCGTATATGACGCAAGAATTGACCGAGGAATCCAAGCTACTCACCACCATCAACACACATTAAGGCCTTTTCATGTACAATCGATGCCCATTCGGCATCAGGTCGGCAGCTGCCATATTTCAGCACAACATGGAGAGTCTGCTCAAGTCCATCCCGGGGACGGTTGTATTTCAAGACGACATACTTATCACGGGCAGGGACACCGACTCCCATCTCCGTAATTTGGAGGAAGTACTAAAGCAGTTGGATCGGGTAGGCCTATGAGTCAAGCAATCCAAGTGCCTGTTTCTCGCACTAGAGGTTGAATTTTTGGGCAGAAGGATTGCCGCTGATGGAGTCAGCCGAACAGAGTCCAAAACAGAAGCAATTCGCCTGGCACCCAGGCCCCGGAATGTCTCAGAACTGCACGCCTTTCTCGGGCTACTCAATTACTTTGGGAACTTTATGCAGAATTTAAGCACGCTGCAGGAGCCTCTCCACATGCTACTCAGGAAGGGGTGCGATTGGTTTTGGGGGGACGCCCAGGAATGCGCCTTCAATAAGGCACGCAACCTTCTGTGTTCCAACAGTGTTTTGACTTTCTTTGACCCAGGTAAAAAGCTAGTTCTCACAAGCGATGCGTCAACGTATAGGGTCGGGTGCATTTTGCAACATGTCAATAGTGCGGGCAAATTACAACCCATAGCTTATGCCTCCAGGTCACTTTTGCGGGCAGAGCGCATGGTAGAGAAGGAGGCGCTCGCGTGCGTGTACGGTGTCAAAAAGATGCACCAATACCTTTTTCGGGGCCAAGTTCACGTTAGAAACCGACCACAAGCCCCTCACGTCCCTCCTATCCGAGAGCAAGGCAATAAACGCCAACACCTCGGCGCGAATTCAACGGTGGGCACTCATGCTGGCGACCATAAGGCACAGACCAGGCACAGACAACTGTGCCGACGCGCTCAGCAGGCTACCCCTGGTGACCACAGAAGGGTCTGACGAACAGGACTGTGAGATAGTCATGGCAATCAATGCCTTTGAGTCCACAGGTTCACCCATGACGGCTCACCAAATCAGAGCCTGGACGGCCAGCGACCCCACATTATCCTTAGTAAAAAGATGTGTCCTAACGGTGACTGGGCAGAGGCTCGCAATGCCTGCCCCGAGGAATTAAAACCCTTTCACAGGCGCATGCATGAGCTATCACTACAAGCAGACTGCCTGATGTGGGGCAGCCGAGTAGTCATGCCTTTGCGAGGCAGAGAGGCATTTGTCCGGGAGCTCCACCGTGAGCACCCGGGGATCGTTCTCATGAAGGCCATAGCCAGATCCCATGTCTGGTGGCCTGGTATTGACGCGGACTTGGAGCTCTGCATCCGAAGGTGCACCATTTGTGCCCAACTCAGCAATGCCCCAGGGGAGGCTCCACTGAGCCCCTGGTCCTGGCCTACGGTCGCCGGTGCACGTAGACTATGCGGGCCCATTCATGGGCAAAATGTTCCTCGTAGTTGTAGATGCATTTTCAAAGTGGATCGAATGCACCATTTTAAACTCGAGCACAACCTCTACCACTGTGGAGCGCCTCGCAACCATGTTTGCAACGCACGGAATCCCTGACATATTGGTCAGTGACAATGGTCCATACTTCATCAGCGCAGAATTCCAAGACTTTATAATTGACCACGGCATAAATCACGTCAAGACAGCACCGTTCAAGCCGGCCTCCAACGGCCAGGCAGAGAGAGCAGTGCAAATCATTAAACAAGGCATGTTTAAAATCCAAGGTCCCATGCTGCAGGGTCGCCTGTCGCGACTGCTGCTGGCATACAGATCTCATCCGCACTCATTGACTGGGATCCCCCCCGCGCAACTGTTGATGAAAAGGACTTTAAAAGCAAGGCTCTCATTAATCCTCCCAGACATGCACGAAATCGTTGAGGCAAAGTGCTGTAAGCTGACTGAGTACCATGACAGAAATTCGAGGGGGAGATGGAATGAGATAGGGGACAAAGTATTTGTACTAAACCATGGCAGGGGTCCCAAATGGCTTGCAGGGACAGTAATGGGCAAGGAAGGAAACAGGCTACTGGTAGTACAAATGGACAATGGCAAAACCTGCCGGAGGCATGTAGACCAAGTCAAAAGCAGATTTACCAACAACACTGCGGAACCAGAGGCAGACTTCAATGTGGAACTCGCATCACACCTGGTGGACAGACAGAGGGAACAACCTGAGGAAAGGGCAATCCCAACAGACAGCCCAGGCGAGTCAACAACAATCACACCAATCGAAACAGACAGCCCAGGCGAGATACCAGCAACGACACTCAAAGAAAAACACACACCAAGGCAAACAACTGAACCACAACTCAGACGCTCCACGCGAGAGCGTAGACCACCTGAGAGACTGAACCTATAAAGACAATAAGACCTTGGGGGAGGGTGATGTCATGTATCTTACATTATTATATATAACTGTATCCTAACATGCTATACATGACTGCAATACGATATGACCTGTAACCACCAACATACCTTATCACTAGGGGTGCACTTGCAAGAGACAGGTATATAAGCATCGGTCTCAGGCAAGTGCAGCATTCCAGAGCTGTGAAATAAAGGTGCAGGTCCAGAGTGAGCTTGACTTCACTGCATGCCTCGTGTGAATCAGTACTGAGGGGACAGGACTTTACAGGCAGGGGGATGGGAACCGGAGAATAGATTCAGTGGGGAGAGAAGCAAAGCTGGAATTGGGCAGCAGAGAATTAGAAGTAGAAAGTGAATTTGGAAGACAGAGGAGGCAACGGCTGGAAAATAGACAACAGGGGAGTTTGGCAATACTAAATGGTATATACTTCTGTCACTGATTTTGCCCTTGGTGGTTTCAAATCACCCCCTTTGCAACAGTGCTAGACACAGGAAATATAGTAGTGAACAGAAATACATAGTTATAGCCAGATTTTTCAGTCTCAGCCGTCACAATGCTTTTATTCGTTAAAGCATACACCTGCACCAAGTAAAACTCATTGTGCGAGGCGCATTGGGGAAGAGTGACCATAATATGGTGGAATTCTACATTAGGATGGAGAATGAAACAGTTAATTCAGAGACCATGGTCCAGAACTTAAAGAAGGGTAACTTTGAAGGTATGAGGCGTTAATTGGCTAGGATAGATTGGCGAATGATGCTAAAGGGGTTGACAGTGGATGGGCAATGGCAGACATTTAGAGACCGCATGGATGAACTACAACAATTTTACATCCCTGTCTGGCATAAAAATAAAAATGGGAAGGTGGCTCAATCGTGGCTATCAAGGGAAGTCAGGGATAGTATTAAAGCCAAGGAGTGGCATACAAATTGTCCAGAAATATCAACGAACCCAGGGAGTGGGAGAAATTTAGAACTCAGCAGAGGAGGACAAAGCGTTTGATTAGGGCAGGGAAAACAGAGTACGAGAGGAAGCTTGCAGGGAACATTAAGACGGACTGCAAAAGCTTCTATCGATATGTAAAGAGAAAAAGGTTAGTAAAGGCAAACCTAGGTCCTCTGCAGTCAGAATCAGGGGAAGTCATAATGGGGAACAAAGAAATGGCAGACCAATTGAACAAGTACTTTGCTTCGGTATTCACTAAGGAGGACACAAATAACCTTCCGGATATAAAAGGGGTCAGAGAGTCTAGTAAGAAGGAGGAACTGAGGGAAATCTTTATTAGTCGGGAAATTGTGTTGGGGAAATTGATGGGATTGAAGGCCGATAAATCCCCAGGGCCTGATGGACTGTATCCCAGAGTACTTAAGGAGGTGGCCTTGGAAATAGCGGATGCATTGACAGTCATTTTCCAACATTCCATAGACTCTGGATCAGTTCCTATGGAGCGGAGGGTAGCCAATGTAACCCCATTTTTTAAAAAAGGAGGGAGAGAGAAAACAGGGAATTTATAGACCGGTCAGCCTGACATCGGTAGTGGGTAAATTGATGGAATCAATTATTAAGGATGTCATAGCAGCGCATTTAGAAAGAGGTGACACGATAGGTCCAAGTCAGCATGGATTTGTGAAAGGGAAATCATGCTTGACAAATCTTCTGGAATTTTTTTAGGATGTTTCCAGTAGAATGGACAAGGGAGAACCAGTTGATGTGGTGTATTTGGACTTTCAGAAGGCTTTCGACAAGGTCCCACACAAGAGATTAATGTGCAAAGTTAAAGTACATGGGATTGGGGGTAGTGTGCTGACATGGATTGAGAACTGGTTGGCAGATAGGAAGCAAAGAGCAGGAGTAAATGGGTACTTTTCAGAATGGCAGGCAGTGACTGGTGGGGTACTGCAAGGTTCTGTGCTGGGGCCCCAGCTGTTTACATTGTATATTAATGATTTAGACGAGGGGATCAAATGTAGTATCTCCAAATTTACGGATGATACTAAGTTGGGTGGCAGTGTGAGCTGCGAGGAGGATGCTATGAAGCTGCAGAGTGACTTGGATAGGTTAGGTGAGTGGGCAAATGCATGGCAGATGAAGTATAATGTCGATAAATGTTAGGTTATCCACTTTGGTGGTAAAGACAGAGAGACAGACTATTATCTGAATGGTGACAGATTAGGAAAAGGGGAGGTACAACGAGACCTGGGTGTCATGGTACATCAGTCATTGAAGGTTGACATGCAGGTACAGCAGGCGGTTAAGAAAGCAAATGGCATGTTGGCCTTCATAGCGAGGGGATTTGAGTACAGGGGCAGGGAGGTGTTACTACAGTTGTACAGGGCCTTGGTGAGGCCACATATGGAGTATTGTGTACAGTTTTGGTCTCCTAACTTGAGGAAGGACATTCTTGGTATTGAGGGAGTGCAGCGAAGGTTCACCAGACTGATTCCCGAGATGGCGGGACTAACATATCAAGAAAGACTGGATCAACTGGACTTGTATTCACTGGAGTTCAGAAGAATGAGAGGGGATCTCATAGAAACGTTTAAAATTCTGATGGGTTTAGACAGGTTAGATGCAGGAAGAATGTTCCCAATGTTGGGGAAGTCCAGAACCAGGGGTCACAGTCTAAGGATAAGGGGTAAGCCACTTTGGACCGAGGTGAGGAGAAACTTCTTCACCCAGAGAGTGGTGAACCTGTGAAATTCTCTACCACAGAAATTTGTTGAGGCCAATTCACTAAATATATTCAAAAAGAAGTTAGATGTAGTCCTTACTACTAGGGAGAATCAAGGGGTATGGCGAGAAAGCAGGAATGGGGTACTGAAGTTGCAGGTTCAGCCATGAACTCATTGAATGGCGGTGCAGGCTCGAAGGGCCGAATGGCCTACTCCTGCACCTATTTTCTATGTTTCTATGTTTCTGTAACACTTCCTGGTGGTGTAAAACAAACAAACACAGTACAACACACAACCCTGACCCGTCTGAACAGGCCCCTAACGCAAAGTACCAACGTCTAAAGCACCCCTGCTCGGATTCAAAAATGCACCACGGAATCTGTCGAACAGAATTGTGCGTACGCTTACGATCCTTACAGAAAACCTCCCCACTACACCCCTAAGGCTTGGTTGGGACACATGACATCCCTTCACACTATGCGGTGATCCTAAAGATGCATGGGCTGGGATAAATGCTCACCAATTACCCCCCTGGCTTACTCGCTGCTTCTCCCGGTGAGGCGTATCTTCTGGGTCTGTACCAATCTGTGGTATTCAAGTCCAGTCTCAAGGTCAGCTTCCCAATCGAAGAACCGAAGTTCTCTTTCTCATAGATAGTCCTTTTCAGAATGGCAGTCAGTGACTAGTGGAGTGCCGCAGGGCTCAGTGCTGGGACCCCAGCTATTTACAATATACATTAATGATTTAGATGAAGAAATTGAATGTAATATCTCCAAGTTTGCAAATGAGACTAAGTTGGGTGGCAGTGTGAGCTGTGACGAGGATGCTAAGAGGCTGCAGGGTGGCTTGGACAGGTTAGGTGAGTGGGCAAATGCATGGCAGATGCAGTATAATGTGGATAAATGTGAAGTTATCCACTTTGGGGGAAAAAACACGAAGGCAAAATATTATCTAAATGGCGACAGAATAGGATAAGGGGAGGTGCAATGAGACCTGGGTGTCATGGTACATCAGTCACTGAAAGTTGGCATGCAGGTGCCGCAGGCGGTGAAGAAGGCAAATGGTATGTTGGCCTTCATAGCTAGGGGATTTGAGTATAGGAGCAGGGAGGTCTTACTGCAGTTGTACAGGGCCTTGGTGAGGCCTCACCTGGTATATTGTGCTCAGTTTTGGTCTCCTAATCTGAGGAAGGGCATTCTTGCTGTTGAGGGAGTGCAACGAAGGTTCACCAGACTGATTCCCGGGATGGCAGGACTGACATATGAGGAGAGACTGGATCGACTGGGCCTGTATTCACTGGAGGTTAGAAGGATGAGAGGGGAATCTCATAGAAACATATAAAATTCTGACGGGACTGGACAGGTTAAATGCAGTAAGAATGTTCCCGATGTTGGGGAAGTCCAGAACCAGAGGACACAGGCTAAGGATAAGGGATAAGCCATTTAGGACTGAGATGAGGAGAAACTTTTTCACTCAGAGAATTGTTAACCTGTGGAATTCCCGACCGCAGAGAGTTATTGATGCCAGTTCATTGGATATATTCAAGAGGGAGTTAGATATGGCCCTTATGGCTAAAGGGATCAAGGGGTATGGAGAGAAAGCAGGAAAGGGGTACTGAGGTGAATGATCAGCCATGATCTTACTGAATGGTGGTGCAGGCTCAAAAGGCCGAATGGCCTACTCCTGCACCTATTTTCTATGTTTCTATGCTTCTTCTCTCCGTTCCCAATGGAGTGCTCAGTCCTTGTATGTTGAACGAAGCGAGCAAGCGTAGATGAGGAGAGAGAGAAATGATTGACCTCACATTTTCCCACATTATACTCCATTTACCAAATTTTTGTATCCTCCTCACAATTTGCTGTCCCACCCATCTTTGTATCATCAGAAAACTTGGCTACATTACACTCGGTCCCTTCATCCAAATCATTAATATAGATTGTAAATAGTTGAGGACCCTGCAGTGATGTCTGCGGCACCCCACTCGTTACTGTTTGCCTACCGGAAATTGACCCATTTATCCCGATTTTCTGTTAGTTAGCCAATCCTTTATTTCATGCTAATATAATACCCCCAACCCCGTGAGCTTTTATCTTGTGCAGTAACCTCTTATGTTCTCCAAACCTACCACTCTCATACCTGCAAAAATGCTTCTTCTCACGCCAATAGTTCAACTGTCCTTCGCCTGAGGCAGTACAACTGAAAGAGCAAAATCATGTCTTCGGCCTGTTCCTTTGTTGCTGGCCAGTTTTCTCGATGGGGCTCCAACAGGTCTGGCTGGTCGCCGAGCTTCCTTTGTGTCATGTGCACCCACCAATCTTGTTGATCTCTCACTGATTGTATGACAAAGGGCCCTGTCCATCAACCATCTGATAACTGCCCACCTGATATGCATTCCTGTGGGATATGTTTCGACCTGTCCCACATCAGCTGTCTCCCCCTGTGTAAATGTGTCCAGGCAATGTTCAAAAATTAAGTCCAAAAGTATCATCATCATAGGCAGTCCCTTGGAATCGAGGAAGACTTGCTTCCACTCCTGAAGTGAGTTCTTTGGTGGCTGAACAGTCCAATACGAGAGCCACAGACTTTGTCACAGGTGGGACAGATAGTCGTTGAGGGCAGGGGTGGGTGGGACTGGCTTGCCGCATGCTCTTTCCGCTGCCTGCGCTTTTATATGCATATGCACTTGCTGTCGATGTTTTCGACAAATTCTTACACTTCAATGCAAGGAGTATAGGGAATAAGGCAGATGAGCTGAGAGCACAGATTGACACTTGGGTGTATGATGTTATAGCTATTACTGAGACGTGGCTGAATGAAGGGCAGGTATGGCAGCTCAACATTCCTGGTTCCAGAGTTTTATACGGGATAGAAAGGGGGTAATATAGGAGGGGGGGGTTGCAGTATTAATTAAAGAAACAATTATAGCTGTGAGAAAGGATGATATGTTAGAGGGGTCATCAAACAAGACCATATGGGTTGAATTGAAGAACAAAAAAGGGGCGATCACACTGCTGGGAGTGTACTATAGACCCTCAAGCAGACAGAGGGAGATAGAAGAACAAATATGTGGGCAAATTGCTGCGAAGTACACAAACTATTGAGCTGTAATATTGGGGGATTTCAACTATCCGAATATTAACTGGGAAAAAGATAGTGTGAATGGTACAGAGAGTGCGGAATTCCTAAAATGCATTCAGGAGAACTTCTTTAGCCAGTATGTAACAAACCCAACAAGGGAGGGGGCTGTTCTGGAGTTGGTTTTGGGGAATGAAGAGGGACAGGTGGAAGGGGTATCAGTGGGAGAGCATTTTGGTGCTAGTGATCATATTGAATGGCGGAGCAGGCTTGAGGGGCCAGCTGGTCTACTCCTGCTCCTATTTCTTCTGTTCTAATGCTGAGCTGAGATGGGATTTAGCCAAAGTGGACTGGAAACAGCTACTTGATGGTAAATCAGTGTCAGAGCAGTGGGAGGCATTCAAGGAGGAGATCCCATGGGTACAGAGCAAGTATGTTTCCTTAAAAAAAAAGGGTGTGTTTAACAAATCTAGAACCCCCTGGATGTCAAGGGAAAAATAGGGTAAGATAAAGTAAAAAAGGGAAGCTTATGACAGATACAGATAACTCAACACTGCAGAGACTCTAGAGGACTATAAGAAGTGCAGGGGTGCAATTAAAAAATATATCAATAAAGCAACGAGAGAGCATGAAAGAATGTTGGCAAGTAAAATCAGGGAAAACCCAAAGATGTTTTATAAATAATTTAAGAGCAAGAGGATAACTAGAGAAAGAGTGGGGCCTATTAGAGACCATAAAGGAAATCTGTGTGTGGAGGCGGAAGACGTGGATAAGATTCTTAATGGATAATTTGCACAAAAGAGTGGGGCGATGCAGACTTTGCAATGATGGAGGAGGAGTGTGAAATATTAGAGATAAACATAGTGAGAGAGGAAGTATTAAGGGGCTTATCAGTTTGAAAGTGGATAAATTCCCAGGCCCAGATGAAATATATCCCAGGCTGTTGAGAACCAAAAGAGGAAATAGCAGAGGCTTTGACCATTATTTTCCAATCCTCTTTGGCTACAGATGCCAGAGGACTGGAGGACTGCAAATGTTGCACCTTTGTTTAAAAAGAGAGAAAGGGATAGACTGAGTAATTACAGACCAGTCAGCCTAACCTTGGTGGTAGGAAAATTATTGGAAAAACACCTGAGAGACAGGATAAATCTTCATTTGGAAAGAAATGGACTAATCTAGGACAGCCAGCATGGATTTGTTAAGGGAAGGTCACGTCTGACTAACTTGATTGAATTTTTCGAAGAAGTAGCCAGGAGGGTCGATGAGGGCAGTGCATATGATGTAGCGCATATGGATTTTAGCAAGGCTTTTGATAAGATCCCACATGGCAGACTGGTCACAAAAGTAATAGCCCACGGGATCCAGGGCAAAGTGACAAGTTGGATCCAAAATTAACTCGGAGGCAGGAAGCAAAAGGGTAATGGTTGATGGGTGTTTCTGTGACTGGAAGGCTGTATCCAGTGAGGTTCCGCAGGGCTCAGTACTAGGTCCCTTGCTTTTTGTGGTATGTATCAATGACTTGGACTTAAATGTTGGGGGTATGATTAAGAAGTTTGCAGATGACACTAAAATAGGCCGTGTGGTTGATAATGAAGAAGAAAGCTGCGGACTGATATCAATGTACTGATCAGGTGGGCAGAACAGTGGCAAATGGAATTCAATCCAGATAATGTGAGGTAATGCATTTGGGGAGGTCTAACAAGGCAAGGGAATACACATTAAATGATACGACACTGAAAAATGTAGAGGAACAAAGGGACCTAGGAGTGCAGGTCCACAGATCCCTGAAGGTAGCAGGCCAGGTAGATAAGGTGGTTAAGAAGATATATGGAATACAAGAGCAAGGAGGTTATACTTGAACTGTATGAACACTGGTTCATCATCATCATCATAGGCAGTCCCTCAGAATCGAGGAAGACTTGCTTCCACTTTTAACATGAGTTCTTAGGTGGCTGTACAGTCCAATACGAGAATCACAGTCTCTGTCACAGGTGGGACAGATAGTCGTTGAGGGAAGGGGCGGGTGGAACTGGTTTGCCGCAGCTGGAGTACTGTGCGCAGTTCTGGTCACCACATTACAGGAAAGATGAGATTGCACTGGAAAGGGTGCAGAGGAGATTTACAAGAATGTTGCCTGGACTGGAGAATTTTGGCTTTGAGGAAAGATTGGAGATGCTGGGTCTGTTTTCTTTGGAACAGAGGAGGCTTAGGGGAGACCTGATTGAGGTGTATAAAATTATGAGGGGCTCGGATATAGTGGATAGGAAGGACCTGTTTCCCTTGGCAGAGGGTTCAACAACCAGGGGGCATAGATTTAAATTAATTGGGGGGAGGTTTAGAGGAGATATGAGGGGAAATTTCTTCACCCAGAGGGTGGTGGGGCTCTGGAATTCACTGCCTGAAAGGGTGATAGAGTCAGGAACTCTCACCACATTTACTTGGATGTGCACTTAAAATGCCGTAACCTACAGCGCTATGGACCAAAAGCTGGAAAGCAGGATTAGGTTGGCTATCTCTTGGTCAGTCGGTGCGGACACGATGGGCCGAAATGTCCTCCTTCCCTGCTGTAAATTTCTATGATTCTATGATTCTTAAGAGCTGTTCATCTCTAACCTCTTCCAGTTCTGATGAAAGGTCATCGACCTGAAACATTAATTCTGTTTCTCTCTCCGCAGAAGCTGCCTGGCCTGCTGAATGTTTCCAACTTTTTCATAAGAACATAAGAAATAGGAGCAGGAGTAGGCCATACGGCCCCTCGAGCCTGCTCCGCCATTCAATAAGATCATGGCTGATCTGATTTTGGCCTCAACTCCACTTCTCTGCCCGCTCCCCATAACCCACGACTCCCTTATCATTCAAAAATCTATCCATCCCCACCTTAAATATATTCAATGACCCAGCCTCCACAGCTCTCTGGGGTAGAGAATTCCACGGATTCACGACTCTCTGAGTGAAGAAATCCCTCCTTATCTCCATTTTGAATGGCGACCCCTTATTCTGAAAACCCTTTAATTCTGTTTTTATTTCTGTGGAACTGTTCTCCAGCAAGCTCCCAGCACAGAATAATGGCGCTGAGACGGTGGCCATCTAGCCCATCGTTTCTGTGCCAGCAGATCCCATGGTGGGGCTAGGAACATTGGAACATAGGAACAGGAGTAGGCCATTCAGCCCCTCGAGCCCGTTCCATCATTTAATTAGATCATGGCTGATCTGTATCTTAACTCCATCTATCC